>NC_056461.1:49974568-49992068 GCF_018296145.1 Oncorhynchus tshawytscha | reverse complement strand
CCCCACCCCACATGCTCTAACAGAGCCCCCACCCCAACCCCCATGCTCTAACAGAGCCCCACCCCACATGCTCTAACAGAGCCCCCACCCCAACCCCCATGCTCTAACAGAGCCCCACCCCAACTCCCCATGCTCTAACAGAGCCCCACCCCCACCCCCATGTTCTAACAGAGCCCCACCCCAACCCCCAATGCTCTAACAGAGCCCCACCCCAACCCCCAATGCTCTAACAGAGCCCCACCCCAACTCTAGAAGAGTAGTACATGCCAGCCTGTTGCCCATAGAACTGTTTAGAGGGGCCTCCTGCGGTGCCACTCCATAGAACTGTTTAGAGGGGCCTCCTGCGGTACCACTCCATAGAACTGTTTAGAGGGGCCTCCTGCGGTGCCACTCCATAGAACTGTTTAGAGGGGCCTCCTGCGGTACCACTCCATAGAACTGTTTAGAGGGGCCTCCTGCGGTACCACTCCATAGAACTGTTTAGAGGGGCCTCCTGCGGTACCACTCCATAGAACTGTTTAGAGGGGCCTCCTGCGGTACCACTCCATAGAACTGTTTAGAGGGGCCTCCTGCGGTACCACTCCATAGAACTGTTTAGAGGGGCCTCCTGCGGTACCACTCCATAGAACTGTTTAGAGGGGCCTCCTGCGGTGCCACTCCATAGAACTGTTTAGAGGGGCCTCCTGCGGTACCACTCCATAGAACTGTTTAGAGGGGCCTCCTGCGGTGCCACTCTGAATGATGCAATAAAGGCAGAAGATTCTATTGGTCTCTCCAGTATCTTAGAAAACGTCTGAAATTCATATAGCTAGAAGAGTTTGTGCATGACCAAAGCATGTGTAAAAAAAAGTATCAGGAGCCTGCTTACATCGGTCACAAGTGGGATCTATTTCTGTTCTCAGCTTGGATCATTTTTTACTTTTTACCAATGCAGCCGATGAACAATTTGAAATTGAATAACAACATGTCTTAGACATATGGATATAGAATGTATTCTCTGAAGCATACTCTGACAAATAATGTAATTTTGAAAGTTGTTCACCTAAATCATCTTCCCATTGGCTCTTTTAAGAGAGTTTCAACGATTCCAGATTGTTTGAGTAACGTATAGACCAAACTAACACCCCCCCACCCCCCCTTGATATAAGGGTTCACTTTAAAACTAGAGTCTAGAAATGAGGTAGTTGGGCATGATGGGAAGTAACTAGAGTGTGAAGATACAAAACTACGCAGTTGTAGATACCTAAAAGAAATGGGATCTAGGAATATTGTACCAACTGTTCAAAAGGTGCTAAATCCAATGAACAAGTCGTTCCGTGAAGAGATGCCTTTTCCAGCCCAGATGTGAAACGCCCGGTCTAATAATGATGGGGAGAATGTATGGTTCTGTAATAATGGGGAAGAAGTTGAAAATTCACTGAGACCAAACGATGGCCTGAACTGTTTCCAGATTTTTAGAAAATTGTTTCACAACAGGGTTTTTTAATGTATTTTGAAACAAGACCAGCTAGTTTAGACCAGAGTAAGGCAGCTGGAGGAGGTGGGGACACAGGATGAGATCTCCAAGGTCAACCATTACAAGACCAGCTAGTTTAGACCAGAGTAGAGCAGCTGGAGGAGGTGGGGACACAGGATGAGATCTCCAAGGTCAACCATTACAAGACCAGCTAGTTTAGACCAGAGTAGGGCAGCTGGAGGAGATGGGGACACAGGATGAGATCTCCAAGGTCAACCATTACAAGACCAGCTAGTTTAGACCAGAGTAGGGCAGCTGGACGAGGTGGGGACACAGGATGAGATCTCCAAGGTCAACCATTACAAGATCAGCTAGTTTAGACCAGAGTAGGGCAGCTGGAGGAGGTGGGGACACAGGATGAGATCTCCAAGGTCAACCATTACAAGACCAGCTAGTTTAGACCAGAGTAGGGCAGCTTGAGGAGGTGGGGACACAGGATGAGATCTCCAAGGTCAACCATTACAAGACCAGCTAGTTTAGACCAGAGTAGGGCAGCTGGAGGAGGTGGGGACACAGGATGAGATCTCCAAGGTCAACCATTACAAGATCAGCTAGTTTAGACCAGAGTAGGGCAGCTTGAGGAGGTGGGGACACAGGATGAGATCTCCAAGGTCAACCATTACAAGATCAGCTAGTTTAGACCAGAGTAGGGCAGCTTGAGGAGGTGGGGACACAGGATGAGATCTCCAAGGTCAACCATTTTGGGGAGTCTAATATCGGGGCTTTCTGTCATCCAATATAGAATGATTCTTATATTAGCTGCCCAGTAATAATGATATTGAAAGTGTACAGGCATTCCTCCTCCTCTTCTGAAGACGAGAAGCGAGAAGGATCGGAGGACCAATGCGCAGCGTGCTAAGTGTCCATAGCGTTTATTTCCTACAAAACAATAAACGTGAAACGAACGAAACCGAAACAGTACCGTGTAGCAACAAACACACACACACGGAAAACAAACACCCACCAAACACAGGTGGGAAAAGGCTACCTAAGTATGATTCTCGATCAGAGACAACTAACAACACCTGCCTCTGATTGAGAACCATACTAGGCCGAAACACAGAAACCTAAACATAGAAAAACGAACATAGACTGCCCACCCCAACTCACACCCCTGACCAGACTAAATAAAGACATAACAGAGGAATAAAGGTCAGAACGTGACATAAAGTTATGAGGTGGTAGTCTGCACTGGGGACGATCTGCAATACGCTCGTAACCAAGGTAGTTTTTGTGTTGTTCCAGATAAAAACAGTTTATCTATGGAGATGAAAAAAAGGTTTTGTCAAAAAAATAGAAATACATTTAAATAAGTATAAACGTTTAGGTAATACAGCGCCTCGGGAAAGTGTTCAGAACCCTTGACTTTTTCCACATTTTGTTATTTTAAAATTGATTCAATAGTTTTTCCCCCTCATCAATCTACACACAATACTACATAATGACAAACCACGGTTTTTTCTTCTTAAAAATATACTTATGTAAATAACACATTGATATAAGTATTCAGACCCTTTACTCCGTACTTTGTTGAAGCACCTTTGGCAGCGATTAGAGCCTTAAGTTTTCTTGGGTATGACGCTACAAGCTTGGCACACCTGTATTTCGGGAGTTTCTCCCATTCTTCTCTGCAGATCCTCTCCAGCTCTCAGGTTGGATGGGGAGCGTTGCTTCACAGCTATTTTCAGGTTTCTCCAGAGATGTTCGATCGGGTTCAAGTCCGGGCTCTGGCAGGGCCACTCAAGGACATTCAGAGACTTGTCCCGAAGCCACTCCTGCGTTGTCTTGGCTGTGTGTTTCGGGTCAATGTCCTGTTGGAAGGTGAACCTTCACCCCAGTCTGAGGTCCAGAGCGCTCTGGAGCAGGTTTTCATGAAGGATCTCTCTGTACTTTGCTCTGTTCATCTTTGCCTCGATCCTGACCAGTCTCCCAGTCCCTGCCGCTGAAAAACATCCCCGCAGCATGATGCTGCCACCACCATGCTTCACCGTAGGGATGGTGCCAGGTTTCCTCCAGATGTGACACTTTGCATTCAGGCCAAAGAGTTTAATCTTGGTTTCATCAGACCAGAGAATCTTGTTTCTCATGGTCTGAGAGTCTTTAGGTGCCTTTTGGCAAACTCCAAGCAGGCTGTCATGTTCCTTTTACTGAGGAATGACTTCCGTCTGGCCAGTCTACCATAATGGCCTGATTGGTAGAGTCCTGCAGAGATGGTTGTCCTTCTGGAAGTTTCTCCCATCTCCACAGTGGAACTCTGGAGCTCTGTCAGATTGACCATTGGGTTCTTGGCCACCTCCCCAACCCTTCTTCCCTGATTTCTCAGTTTGGCCGGCTCTAGGAAGAGTTTTGGTGGTTCCAAACCTCGTCCATTTAAGAATGACGGAGGCCACTGTGTTCTTGGGGACTTCAATGCTGCAGACATTTTTGGTACCCTTCCCCAAGATCTATGCCTCGACACAATCCTGTCTCGGAACTCTCCAGACAATTCCTTCGCCATCATGGCTTGGTTTTTGCTCTGACATGCACTGTCAACTGTTAGACGTTATACAGACAGGTGTGTGCCTTTCCAAATCATTTGCAAACAATTTAATTTACCACAGATGGACTCCAAGTTGTAAAAACATCTCAAGGATGATCAATGGAAACAGGATGCACATGAGCTCAATTTAGAGTCTCAAAGCAAAGGGTCTGAATACTTATGTAAATAAGGTATTTCAGTTTTTGTTTGTGTGCAAAAATGTCTCAAAACCTGTTTTCACTTTGTCATTGTGGGGTATTGTGATGTCATTATGGGGTATTGTGATGTCATTATGGGGTATTGTGATGTCATTATGGGGTATTGTGATGTCATTATTGGGTATTGTGATGTCATTATGGGGTATTGCGTGTAGATTGCTGAGGATTCGTTTGTATTTAACCCATTTTAGAATAAGTCTGTAACGTAACAAAATGTGGAAAATGTCAAGGGGTCTGAATACTTTCCAAAATAATTTTAACAGTGTTAATTCTTCTGCCAAAAGACAGAGAAAGTAAATCCCAGCGTTCAAGATCCTGTTTCAGGCGGAGTGTCAGGAGAGGGACATTGGCTTTATCTTTATCTTTGAAATCGATTCAATTTCAATTTCTGTGTACTCACTACGAAGCTCACATGACCAAATCGAGCTCCGTACTCTATAGCCATGCGCCTCCCAAATCTGGTAACAATGCGGAAGGCGCTGTATAGCTCTGTATTGACATGATTGGTTGACGGTAGGTGGGGGCGGTACATCCTGTAGAAAACACAAACTCACTTCCTTGACAACAACTCTACACTGCTCCATGAAGCGCAAGGAGTATGAATGTCCTGACTTCTGCTGAGGTTTATCCCCGTAAATGCTAGACATCAGATTAACATTGCGCCCAGATGCACAGTGCACTTCTTCCAGAATGTGCTCTCTCACCCACCAAATTGTTTCATAACTTCATTGTGTGAATTGTTTGTGTTTGATTGTTAGTGTACATTTATACATTCCCAATCTGACCCTCAAACCATCACTAATAATCCCCAGTTTACAATTGGCTCATTCATCCCCCTCCTCTCCCCTGTAACTATTCCCCAGGTTGTTGCTGCAAATGAGAATGTGTTCTCAGTCAACTTACCTGGTAAAATAACGGATTAATAAATAAAATAAAATAAATCACCAGTAGTACATTTACCATTAATTCCTATAATTTCGAATCTACTATGTTTATCACTATGGTTACGGTTATTTCTGTGAATTAATCAATATTATTATTCCAGTCTTTTACCCTTCTCATTGTCGGACAGGACATATTATTTGCAGAGTGCACAACCTATTCTACACTTGTAAGAAACAAGTTTTGGTTTATTCCATTTCTGAGTTTTGTCAATTTAGTCGTTGTCTTATTCGGAGCGCTCCTGTCAATGTTGAGTAAGGACACACACCTGATTACACATATACGTAGGCCTATAGGCTACCTGGCCATAAATGTAGGCATATAAATGTGTCCATTTGGGGATATCTGATAGTTTTTCTGATTGGCTTAACGCACCACCACTAATGACCTGTGGAGCTTCTCAAAGTTATGTTTTCTTCACCTCAAAACACCAAGCAAACAAAGTCTGTTTTTCCATCCATTGAGAATTACCATAGTTACTCAGTGTACATGAACAATCTTACCAGCTTGCTCCCACAAAATGTCATGCTCTGATCTAGTGGGAATGTCATCAAATAGGCCTACCTGATTAGTTCTTATCAAATCAAATCAAATGTATTTATAAAGCCCTTCTTACATCAGCTGATATCTCAAAGTGCTGTACAGAAACCCAGCCTAAAACCCCAAACAGCAAGCAATGCAGGTGTAGAAGCACGGTGGCTAGGAAAAACTCCCTAGAAAGGCCAGAACCTAGGAAGAAACCTAGAGAGGGACCAGGCTATGAGGGGTGGCCAGTCCTCTTCTGGCTGTGCCGGATGGAGATTATAACAGAACAGTGCTTGACTTGGTCTGAAATAGGTTCAGGTACTCATTTTGGGTGCTGGTACTGTTTATATTAGGTGCAGGAGCTCCTCAATACTTTTGATCTAATATTCTGTAAGAGGAACAGGAGCTCAAGCAGTAGAACATTTGAGGTGCCACTCAAGTCAAGCACTGCTCCTTATCCCTTGAGCAAATAGCCTACAGCTGTCTGTTTCCGAGCTCACGTTCTGCCCCTTAACAAGGCAGGTAACCCACTGTTCCCCAGTAGGCCGTCATTGTAAATAAGAATTTGTTCTTAACTGACTTGCCTCGTTAAATAAAAGGTCAAATTAAATAAAACAATTCTTAAGGGCTCAGAATTTTTTATACAATTTTGCAAGTTCGCTAGAGCTTCTAGCCAGACCTAAGTTAAAAGTTGATACAATGTTTGAAGGTGGTTGCAGACAGGCCATGTGTAGCCAATGTGATTTATAGGATATTTATTTTTAGCAGGATATTTTCTACCTGCAGGCTGCAATGTTGTAATTTTTTTCATTTTAATGTAGGCTATTTTTACATAGTTGGAAATAGAAGTTACTTTTTAGGTTTATCATTTTCATTTAGATTTGGATAGAATGTAGATTAACGACATTACTATGATTTAGAGATAGGGAGACATTATCGAAATGTAACGAAACTGTTTCACAAAAAAAAAATTAAAATGAAAAACCATAACTGACATTGGTAGAAATGGTAAGATAAATTGACCTTCCACATGAGAAATGTTGCGACTCTTCGTGTAGCCTATTACCGACAACTTCAGGAGAGTAATAGCAGGATCTGCGAAAAGCCAGCAGGAGCAGGAGGAGAATAGATGCGTCAGGTTAAGTTTTTTTTTTCTGGTTATCTAGATCTCTGGTGCCCTCTTGAGGCATTTGTCTTATTTCGTCAAACCGTAAGCTTAAAGCATCAAACAAGCTCAATGCTCATTGTTGATTTCATTAAACACATAAGGTGTGTCTATAAATGGAAAAATACACGGTTAAAATGTTTGGCCAATCAATTGGTGGAAAGACTAACATTTGTTTTAGTTGGGGAAAGGCTTACACACACAGCATGATAAAAGGATAAAGGATAAAGGATAAACAGTCCATTCACTCTGATATAATAAGCAGTAGGTCCCAGTCTTAAGAATACAAAAACACAACCATGAAGCATTTCCCAATCGAAATGTACAACTATTACTTCCCATTGCAAAAAAACATTTCACATTTTAGCACACAAAATAACCGGTGATCTAAAGTTTAAAGTGGAACTGTGTCACGGGCGTCCTCCTCTTCATCTGAAGAGGAGAGGCGAGAAGGATCGGAGGACCAAAATGCAGCGTGGTATGTGTTCATGATGAATATTTAATCAAAGAAAGCACTGACTACAAACTATACAAAAACAATAAACAACGACCGTGACGCTATAAATGAGAACTGTGCTGACACAAGCAATCAACATAGACAATCACCCACAAAACCCAACACAAAACAGGCTACCTAAATATGGTTCCCAATCAGAGACAATGACTAACACCTGCCTCTGATTGAGAACCATATCAGGCCCAAACACAGAAACAGACAAACTAGACATCCAACATAGAATGCTCACTCCGATCACACCCTGACCAAACAAACATAGAAACATACAAAGCAAACTATGGTCAGGGTGTGACAGGATGCATGGCTCTGTGACAAACTGACAGCGTTTTAATTAAATTGCAGATATGAAACAAACAATCATAATTCCAGTCCTAAATATCACATTCCCAGTTTATGCTACAAAACCAACTTTATAAGAGGTTTTAAAAATAGTTTCTATTTGACTTAACATTCCATGATGTACACTAAGGGATTGTTGGCAGAATAGATGGATGCAGTTCAATGCATGATAAATATAATTCACCAATTCATTGTTTGCTGCCTCCATTCGGGATACACTGTTTCAGTTTCAATGACTCAATCTTCTGGACAAATGTAACTACGGCTGGGAATGTCAATCCAATCAAACTAGCAATGATCACAAGTCAGTCATAACGTGGCTAATAGGGTAGCATATCTATTTATGTAGCATGCTAAAAATACAGAGCCTAACGTTAGCTAGAGAGCTATCTAGCTGCTAGGAGGAGATCATGTCATGCCATTGGAGGAGGACCCTAACGTTAACTAGCTAGCTGCTAGGAGGATGTCATGCCATTGGAGGAGTGAATGAGTGACAGACTTTTCCCCTCATATCGTTTTCCGGTGGCTATATACAGCTAGCGATGCAGTTGCCATTTGGTTAGCTAGCAAGACGTTGAACGGCTGTTATCCAGTTAGCATATCTCTTGCGTTTGTAAATTCACTTTGGCTATCTACTCCGATTTCAGAGCACTCTCGTCTGTGTGTACCAGAGCGCAGAACAATTGAGGAATTTACAAATGCCTTAACTCCGGCCAGTGTCAGTAAATGTAGGCAAAAAAAAGGTAGGTTATAACCAGCTCTGCTACGGCAAGTAAAATGGTCAGAGTGAGGTGTTCTCTCATTTTGTTGGCTATCAAGCTAACCAACTTTAGCCAGTTAGCTTGGGTGCTTGGTTGGGACAAGCATGCATTGGCAGGCAAGCTGCAGAAGGATGAGGAGACTACAATTCCCCATTTTTGACGGCCAACTAGCTGAACATTTTCAGAGGGTTTATCTAATTTTCCTTCCTTACATTTTAGCTCATCTTGCTCTAGCTAGCATTAGTTGTTGATCTTGTTGTTGATGTGTATAACTGAGGGAGAAAGAGCCTACCTTTTCATGGTTGTCTGACCAATAGGACTGTAAAGTTCTCAAATGTTAGAGGACTCCCATGGTGTTTACATATTTACAGAAATCCATTCAGGTGTTTTTGTGTCTTTTGCCAAAGTGTTCTAATGATCTAAAGTTGTGCTGTTGCTACTGACCTGTAAACACACAGTCCAGTTCATAGTGAATGATGGCAGGCCCTACTACCTGTAGACACACAGTTCATAGTGAATGAGGACAGGCCCTACTGCCTGTAAACACACAGTTCATAGTGAATGAGGACAGGCCCTACTGCCTGTAAACACACAGTCCAGTTCATAGTGAATGATGGCAGGCCCTACTGCCTGTAAACACACAGTTCATAGTGAATGATGACAGGCCCTACTGCCTGTAAACACACAGTAAACCAGTTCATAGTGAATGATGACAGGACAGGCCCTACTGCCTGTAAACACAGTCCAGTTCATAGTGAATGATGACAGGCCCTACTGCCTGTAAACACACAGTCCAGTTCATAGTGAATGATAACAGGCCCTACTGCCTGTAAACACACAGTCCAGTTCATAGTGAATGATGGCAGGCCCTACTGCCTGTAAACACACAGTCAAAGTGAATGATGACAGGCCCTACTGCCTGTAAACACACAGTCAAAGTGAATGATGACAGTTCATAGTGACAGGCCCTACTGCCTGTAAACACACAGTCCAATGAATGATGACAGGCCCTACTGCCTGTAAACACAGTCCAGTTCATAGTGAATGATGACAGGCCCTACTGCCTGTAAACACACAGTCCAGTTCATAGTGAATGATGACAGGCCCTACTGCCTGTAAACACACAGTCCAGTTCATAGTGAATGATGACAGGCCCTACTGCCTTGATCTCTAAATCATCAATACATTTGTTTACCAGCTCGTTATTTATCTCAGGTATGGTTTGATTTGCAGTTCTCTGATGAAGCTGGTGTGCTAATATTTTCCCTGATTTCTCTCCATGGTCATAATTTTGGTATTGAGATTTACTAATACGATTTTCAGCTTGTATAGATGAATGAAAATCAAACTCTGTCTGAAGTGTCAAATATTGTTCTGGTAGATCTTCAAATAGCCACTCTTTGCCTTGATGACAGCTTTGCACACTCTTGGCATTCTCTCAAATTGAGATGGTTTGGGAGTCGGATCGTAGAGTGAAGGAAAAGCAGCCAACAAGTGCTCAGCATATGTGGGAACTCATTCAAGACTGCTGGAAAAGAATTCCAGGTGAATCTGGTTGAGAGAATGCCAGAGCAGACTATTGACATTGTTGAAAGCGGTACGGTCACGAGCAACGCTGGGGAAATTGAGATCGGTGCTCCTTTGCATCAAAGAGGGCCACATTTTCTGGCACGCTGAAGAACATCAATATCCTGGTAGCTTAGCCACAAGGTCACAAGGGTTTTCCACCAGGCTAATTCACCTGTTCTATTCTGATTCACCTGTTCTATTCTAATTCACCTGTTCTATTCTAATTCACCTGTTCTATTCTAATTCACCTGTTCTATTCTGATTCACCTGTTCTATTCTAATTCACCTGTTCTATTCTGATTCACCTGTTCTATTCTAATTCACCTGTTCTATTCTGATTCACCTGTTCTATTCTAATTCACCTGTTCTATTCTAATTCACCTGTTCTATTCTGATTCACCTGTTCTATTCTAATTCACCTGTTCTATTCTAATTCACCTGTTCTATTCTAATTCACCTGTTCTATTCTAATTCACCTGTTCTATTCTGATTCACCTGTTCTATTCTAATTCACCTGTTCTATTCTAATTCACCTGTTCTATTCTAATTCACCTGTTCTATTCTGATTCACCTGTTCTATTCTAATTCACCTGTTCTATTCTGATTCACCTGTTCTATTCTAATTCACCTGTTCTATTCTAATTCACCTGTTCTATTCTAATTCACCTGTTCTATTCTAATTCACCTGTTCTATTCTGATTCACCTGTTCTATTCTAATTCACCTGTTCTATTCTAATTCACCTGTTCTATTCTAATTCACCTGTTCTATTCTGATTCACCTGTTCTATTCTGATTCACCTGTTCTATTCTAATTCACCTGTTCTATTCTAATTCACCTGTTCTATTCTAATTCACCTGTTCTATTCTAATTTCTAATTCACCTGTTCTATTCTGATTCACCTGTTCTATTCTAATTCACCTGTTCTATTCTGATTCACCTGTTCTATTCTAATTCACCTGTTCTATTCTAATTCACCTGTTCTATTCTAATTCACCTGTTCTATTCTGATTCACCTGTTCTATTCTAATTCACCTGTTCTATTCTAATTCACCTGTTCTATTCTAATTCACCTGTTCTATTCTGATTCACCTGTTCTATTCTGATTCACCTGTTCTATTCTAATTCACCTGTTCTATTCTAATGCAGAACTCTGCAGCCAGGACCTACACCCAGAGTGCTGTGAGGATGGGTGTGGTCCTGGACCCGGCTCTTACCTGGGAGGTCAGGTACTCCATCGAGGCTGGGAACAGCGAGGGCATCTTCCAGGTAGGATGGAAGTCAATTCACAATCCATTAGGGCTCTGCTCATAGGGGTCTGGTCAAAAGTAATGCACTATTTAGGAAACTGAGTGCCATTTTGGTGCCATTCTCTGTCCAGTAATACAAAATATCACTTAAATTCTCTGTTGTTTTGGAATCAATACGGACCAGCCTAGATCGACTGTGTAAAGTAAGTAGCCTTGGCTAGCCTGATCCAGAATGTCTCATAGGAGCAGGAGTCTATCCCCTGTTTCTGTAGTGAGACAGCTTAATGTACTAGGACACCCCCTGAACAGGACACTTGTCTATCTCCTGTTTCTGTAGTGTGAGACAGCTTGATGTACCAGTACACCCCCTGGACAGGACACTAGTCTATCTCCTGTTTCTGTAGTGAGACAGCTTGATGTACCAGTACACCCCCTGGACAGGACACTAGTCTATCTCCTGTTACTGTAATGAGACAGCTTGATGTACCAGGACACCCCCTGGACAGGATGCCTTACCCCCAATCTCCTCAATGCTGAATGACATCGGGTCCCATTTTTACAGTCTTTGGTATGACTCGGCCCGGGGATCAGACTACAAACCTTCCAATCTCAGGGGAGGACACTCTGACTACAACTACAACTCTAACTACAAGGCAAATGAGTCGCGTCAACTGGTAGATTGATTGTGTTGTGAAACTCATTTTGACCAAGGCCCTTTCCTCTCATGTCCTTCCCCATAGATGTAATATGGTGCCAATTTGGTCGCATATTTAAATCTGTCTGTTTTGATTCCCTAATTTTGGACGGATCTAGTAATGATATGTATCTGTCGTCCCAGACTGAGGACCTGGTGCTGGGGGACTTCAGCTTCCTGAGGGTGCAGACTAACGGAGGCAGTGGAGGTACCTTGAACCGGGAGGTGCAGGACAATTATACACTGACGGTGAGGATATACACACACACACACGCACACACGCACACACACGCGCACGCACACGCACGCACGCACGCACGCACGCACACACACACACACACACACACACACACACACATATGGATCCCCATTAGTTCCTGTCAAGGCAGCAGCTATTCCTCCTGGGGTCCAGAAACATTAAGGCAGTTAGACATTTTTTAAAACATTACAATACATTCACATCAGATTTTACAACACATTAAGTGTGTTCCCTCAGGCCCCTCCTCCACTACCACATATCTACATATCTATAACACATTAAGTGTGTTCCCTCAGGCCCCTCCTCCACTACCACATATCTACATATCTATAACACATTAAGTGTGTGTCCTCAGGCCCCTCCTCCACTACCACATATCTACATATCTATAACACATTAAGTGTGTTCCCTCAGGCCCCTCCTCCACTACCACATATCTACATATCTATAACACATTAAGTGTGTGTCCTCAGGCCCCTCCTCCACTACCACATATCTACATATCTATAACACATTAAGTGTGTTCCCTCAGGCCCCTCCTCCACTACCACATATCTACATATCTATAACACATTAAGTGTGTTCCCTCAGGCCCCTCCTCCACTACCACATATCTATAACACATTAAGTGTGTGTCCTCAGGCCCCTCCTCCACTACCACATATCTACATATCTATAACACATTAAGTGTGTTCCCTCAGGCCCCTCCTCCACTACCACATATCTATAACACATTAAGTGTGTGTCCTCAGGCCCCTCCTCCACTACCACATATCTATAACACATTAAGTGTGTTCCCTCAGGCCCCTCCTCCACTACCACATATCTATAACACATTAAGTGTGTGTCCTCAGGCCCCTCCTCCACTACCACATATCTATAACACATTAAGTGTGTTCCCTCAGGCCCCTCCTCCACTACCACATATCTACATATCTATAACACATTAAGTGTGTTCCCTCAGGCCCCTCCTCCACTACCACATATCTATAACACATTAAGTGTGTGTCCTCAGGCCCCTCCTCCACTACCACATATCTACATATCTATAACACATTAAGTGTGTTCCCTCAGGCCCCTCCTCCACTACCACATATCTATAACACATTAAGTGTGTGTCCTCAGGCCCCTCCTCCACTACCACATATCTATAACACATTAAGTGTGTGTCCTCAGGCCCCTCCTCCACTACCACATATCTATAACACATTAAGTGTGTGTCCTCAGGCCCCTCCTCCACTACCACATATCTGTAACACATTAAGTGTGTTCCCTCAGGCCCCTCCTCCACTACCACATATCTATAACACATTAAGTGTGTTCCTCAGGCCCCTCCTCCACTACCACATATCTACATATCTATAACACATTAAGTGTGTGTCCTCAGGCCCCTCCTCCACTACCACATATCTACATATCTATAACACATTAAGTGTGTTCCCTCAGGCCCCTCCTCCACTACCACATATCTACATATCTATAACACATTAAGTGTGTTCCCTCAGGCCCCTCCTCCACTACCACATATCTACATATCTATAACACATTAAGTGTGTTCCCTCAGGCCCCTCCTCCACTACCACATATCTACATATCTATAACACATTAAGTGTGTTCCCTCAGGCCCCTCCTCCACTACCACATATCTACAACACATTAAGTGTGTTCCCTCAGGCCCCTCCTCCACTACCACATATCTACAACACATTAAGTGTGTTCCCTCAGGCCCCTCCTCCACTACCACATATCTACAACACATTAAGTGTGTGTCCTCAGGCCCCTCCTCCACTACCACATATCTAAAACATAAAATCCATGTGTACATGTTTGTTTAGTGCTATCATAGTATGCTATCATGTGTATAGGTATGTCTGTGCCTGTGTGTGTCTCTTCATAGTCCTCGCTGTTCCATAAGGTGTATTTTTATCTGTTTTTCAAATCTGATTTTACTGCTGCATCAGTTACCTGATGTGGAATAGAGTTCCATGTAGTCATGTCTCTATGTAGTACTGTGGAATAGAGTTCCATGTAGTCATGGCTCTATGTAGTACTGTGGAGTAGAGTTCCATGTAGTCATGGCTCTATGTAGTACTGTGGAGTAGAGTTCCATGTAGTCATGTCTCTATGTAGTACTGTGGAATAGAGTTCCATGTAGTCATGTTTCTATGTAGTACTGTGGAATAGAGTTCCATGTAGTCATGGCTCTATGTAGTACTGTGGAATAGAGTTCCATGTAGTCATGGCTCTATGTAGTACTGTGGAATATAGTTCCATGTGGTCATGGCTCTATGTGGTACTGTGGAATAGAGTTCCATGTAGTCATGGCTCTATGTAGTACTGTGGAATAGAGTTCCATGTAGTCATGGCTCTATGTAGTACTGTGGAATAGAGTTCCATGTAGTCATGGCTCTATGTAGTACTGTGGAATAGAGTTCCATGTAGTCATGGCTCTATGTAGTACTGTGGAATAGAGTTCCATGTAGTCATGGCTCTATGTAGTACATGGAATATAGTTCCATGTGGTCATGGCTCTATGTGGTACTGTGGAATAGAGTTCCATGTAGTCATGTCTCTATGTAGTACTGTGGAATAGAGTTCCATGTAGTCATGTTTCTATGTAGTACTGTGGAATAGAGTTCCATGTAGTCATGGATATATGTTGTACTGTGGAATAGAGTTCCATGTAGTCATGGATATATGTTGTACTGTGGAATAGAGTTCCATGTTGTCATGACTCTATGTAGTACTGTGGAATAGAGTTCCATGTAGTCATGGCTCTATGTAGTAATGTGGAATAGAGTTCCATGTAGTCATGGCTCTATGTAGTACTGTGGAATAGAGTTCCATGTAGTCATGGCTCTATGTAGTACTGTGGAATAGAGTTCCATGTAGTCATGGCTCTATGTAGTAGTGTGGAATAGAGTTCCATGTAGTCATGGCTCTATGTAGTACTGTGGAATAGAGTTCCATGTAGTCATGGCTCTATGTAGTACTGTGGAATAGAGTTCCATGTGGTCATGGCTCTATGTAGTACTGTGGAATAGAGTTCCATGTAGTCATGTCTCTATGTAGTACTGTGGAATAGAGTTCCATGTAGTCATGGCTCTATGTAGTACTGTGCGCCTCCCATAGTCTGTTCTGGACTTGGGGACTGTGAAGAGACCTCTGGTGGCATGTCTTGTGGGATGGGTGTCCTGTGGGGTATGGAGGGTGTCCTGTGGGGTATGGAGGGTGTCCTGTGGGGTATGGAGGGTGTCCTGTGGGGTATGGAGGGTGTCCTGTTGGGTATGGAGGGTGTCCTGTGGGGTAGGGATGGGTGTCCTGTGGGGTATGGAGGGTGTCCTGTGGGGTAGGGAGGGTGTCCTGTGGGGTAGGGATGGATGTCCTGTGGGGTATGGAGGGTGTCCTGTGGGGTAGGGTTGGTGTCCTGTGGGGTCAATGTTATCAGTGCATCTTTTCCTCAAAATCAATCACGTGTGTGTGTGTGTGTGTGTGTGTGTGTGTGTGTGTGTGTAGGTGCGGGCCACAGCACAAGGTGGGCTGGAGGCCTTCACCACCGTCTTCGTCAACATCCTAGACATGAACGACCTTCGACCTCTGTTTGCCCCGACCTCCTACTCCTTCGTGGTCTCCGAGGGCTCTCCGCTGGGCGCCAGCGTTGGCAGGGTAACGGCCACGGACGCAGACGTCGGTTCCAACGGGCAGTTTTACTACTTCTTCAGGTATTGGTGTTGTTCCTCTGTCCTCCTCCTGTTGTTTTTCCATTGGTGTTGTTCCTCTGTCCTCCTCCTGTTGTTTTTCCATTGGTGTTGTTCCTCTGTCCTCCTCCTGTTGTTTTTACATTGGTGTTGTTCCTCTGTCCTCCTCCTGTTGTTTTTACATTGGTGTTGTTCCTCTGTCCTCCTCCTGTTGTTTTTACATTGGTGTTGTTCCTTTTTAATTTAAAGTATCCTGTGACCTTTGTGTGACCTTTGTGTAGGATCCAATGGGTGGTTTTACTACTTATTTAGATCAGCTGTTGTTTTGCTAGTTTTAGTTTATATATTTTAATAATATAATGATATGCGCCGTTTATCAGACTCTTTCATCCAAAGCCTCTTCCAGCCGGTCACTATGGGTGTGTCCCCAGCGGGAATCAAACCCTTTGACCTGGAAATGTATACTGTTTTTATTCTTTCTCACATGTTATTATTTATTTGTAAATGGTGTAGTTGTGTAAAATTCATGTTAACCACTGTTAATGCACACAGGGTGAGTCTATGCAACTTATTATGTGACTTGTTAAACATATTTTTTTACTCCTGAATTTATTTAGGCCATAACAAAGGAGGTTGAATACTTATTGACTCAAGACATTTCAGCTTTGACATTTTTTATTAATTTTTTAACATTTCTATAAACATATTTCTACTTTGTCATTATGGGGTATTGTGTGTATAGAGGCCAGTGACACATCATCTCAATGTGATCCATGTTAAATTCATTATGGGGTATTTAATCCATGTTAAATTCATTATGGGGTATTTAATCCATGTTAAATTCATTGTGGGGTATTTAATCCATGTTAAATTCATTGTGGGGTATTTAATCCATGTTAAATTCATTGTGGGGTATTTCATCCATGTTAAATTCATTGTGGGGTATTTAATCCATGTTAAATTCATTGTGGGGTATTTAATCCATGTTAAATTCATTGTGGGGTATTTCATCCATGTTAAATTCATTATGGGGTATTTAATCCATGTTAAATTCATTATGGGGTATGTAATCCATGTTAAATTCATTATGGGGTATGTAATCCATGTTACATTCAAGCTGTAACACAACAACATGTGGAAGGGTGTGAATACTTTGTGAAGAACCCTGTATGCTTAGGAAGCACTTTGCACTGCATTGTACTGTACCAAATATAAAGCAAGTGCTTTATAGAATAAACCCTGTATGTTTGGGAACCACTTTGCCTTGTCAGAGTCAGAACGACCCATTGTAAGAAATATGCTTTATAGAATAAAGTTTGATGTGACTTGTCCCCAGGGAGCGTGTGGAGCTGTTCTCGGTGCACCCCACCAGCGGGGTCGTGACCCTGACGGGCCAGCCAATAACGGGGCAGCGGATGGAGCTGGAGGTACGAGCGGTGGACCGAGGGATAAAGCTCTACGGGACCAACGGGGTCAGCAGCACCGCTAAGGTATCTCTAGTTCCTGTTCTGTCTGACCAAGTCAGCAGCA
>NC_056461.1:49859568-49967068 GCF_018296145.1 Oncorhynchus tshawytscha | reverse complement strand
AGACTAGCCCCACTGTGTCTGTGAGCTGTAATCTAGACTAGCCCCACTGTATCTGTGAGCTGTAATCTAGACTAGCCCCACTGTATCTGTGAGCTGTAATCTAGACTAGCCCACTGTATCTGTGAGCTGTAATCTAGACTAGCCCCACTGTATCTGTGAGCTGTAATCTAGACTAGCCCCACTGTATCTGTGAGCTGTAATCTAGACTAGCCCCACTGTATCTGTGAGCTGTAATCTAGACTAGCCCCACTGTATCTGTGAGCTGTAATCTAGACTAGCCCCACTGTATCTGTGAGCTGTAATCTAGACTAGCCCCACTGTATCTGTGAGCTGTAATCTAGACTAGCCCCACTGTATCTGTGAGCTGTAATCTAGACTAGCCCCACTGTATCTGTGAGCTGTAATCTAGACTAGCCCCACTGTATCTGTGAGCTGTAATCTAGACTAGCCCCACTGTGTCTGTGAGCTGTAATCTAGACTAGCCCCACTGTATCTGTGAGCTGTAATCTAGACTAGCCCCACTGTATCTGTGAGCTGTAATCTAGACTAGCCCCACTGTATCTGTGAGCTGTAATCTAGACTAGCCCCACTGTATCTGTGAGCTGTAATCTAGACTAGCCCCACTGTATCTGTGAGCTGTAATCTAGACTAGCCCCACTGTATCTGTGAGCTGTAATCTAGACTAGCCCCACTGTATCTGTGAGCTGTAATCTAGACTAGCCCCACTGTATCTGTGAGCTGTAATCTAGACTAGCCCCACTGTATCTGTGAGCTGTAATCTAGACTAGCCCCACTGTATCTGTGAGCTGTAATCTAGACTAGCCCCACTGTATCTGTGAGCTGTAATCTAGACTAGCCCCACTGTATCTGTGAGCTGTAATCTAGACTAGCCCCACTGTATCTGTGAGCTGTAATCTAGACTAGCCCCACTGTATCTGTGAGCTGTAATCTAGACTAGCCCCACTGTATCTGTGAGCTGTAATCTGTAGACTAGCCCCACTGTATCTGTGAGCTGTAATCTAGACTAGCCCCACTGTATCTGTGAGCTGTAATCTAGACTAGCCCCACTGTATCTGTGAGCTGTAATCTAGACTAGCCCCACTGTATCTGTGAGCTGTAATCTAGACTAGCCCCACTGTATCTGTGAGCTGTAATCTAGACTAGCCCCACTGTATCTGTGAGCTGTAATCTAGACTAGCCCCACTGTATCTGTGAGCTGTAATCTAGACTAGCCCCACTGTATCTGTGAGCTGTAATCTAGACTAGCCCCACTGTATCTGTGAGCTGTAATCTAGACTAGCCCCACTGTATCTGTGAGCTGTAATCTAGACTAGCCCCACTGTATCTGTGAGCTGTAATCTAGACTAGCCCCACTGTATCTGTGAGCTGTAATCTAGACTAGCCCCACTGTATCTGTGAGCTGTAATCTAGACTAGCCCCACTGTATCTGTGAGCTGTAATCTAGACTAGCCCCACTGTATCTGTGAGCTGTAATCTAGACTAGCCCCACTGTATCTGTGAGCTGTAATCTAGACTAGCCCCACTGTATCTGTGAGCTGTAATCTAGACTAGCCCCACTGTATCTGTGAGCTGTAACTCTAGACTAGCCCCACTGTATCTGTGAGCTGTAATCTAGACTAGCCCCACTGTATCTGTGAGCTGTAATCTAGACTAGCCCCACTGTATCTGTGAGCTGTAATCTAGACTAGCCCCACTGTATCTGTGAGCTGTAATCTAGACTAGCCCCACTGTATCTGTGAGCTGTAATCTAGACTAGCCCCACTGTATCTGTGAGCTGTAATCTAGACTAGCCCCACTGTATCTGTGAGCTGTAATCTAGACTAGCCCCACTGTATCTGTGAGCTGTAATCTAGACTAGCCCCACTGTATCTGTGAGCTGTAATCTAGACTAGCCCCACTGTATCTGTGAGCTGTAATCTAGACTAGCCCCACTGTATCTGTGAGCTGTAATCTAGACTAGCCCCACTGTATCTGTGAGCTGTAATCTAGACTAGCCCCACTGTATCTGTGAGCTGTAATCTAGACTAGCCCCACTGTATCTGTGAGCTGTAATCTAGACTAGCCCCACTGTATCTGTGAGCTGTAATCTAGACTAGCCCCACTGTATCTGTGAGCTGTAATCTAGACTAGCCCCACTGTATCTGTGAGCTGTAATCTAGACTAGCCCCACTGTATCTGTGAGCTGTAATCTAGACTAGCCCCACTGTATCTGTGAGCTGTAATCTAGACTAGCCCCACTGTATCTGTGAGCTGTAATCTAGACTAGCCCCACTGTATCTGTGAGCTGTAATCTAGACTAGCCCCACTGTATCTGTGAGCTGTAATCTAGACTAGCCCCACTGTATCTGTGAGCTGTACTCTAGACTAGCCCCACTGTATCTGTGAGCTGTAATCTAGACTAGCCCCACTGTATATGTGAGCTGTAATCTAGACTAGCCCCACTGTATCTGTGAGCTGTAATCTAGACTAGCCCCACTGTATATGTGAGCTGTAATCTAGACTAGCCCCACTGTATATGTGAGCTGTAATCTAGACTAGCCCCACTGTATCTGTGAGCTGTAATCTAGACTAGCCCCACTGTATCTGTGAGCTGTTGGCTAGAGAGGGGCACGTGCCACGATCAGAGTGGGTATATTATAACGTGACAGTTTTTGTAGCGATACCATCAGTAGAGTGGAAAAGGTGATGGAAACACATTGACCTTTAGATTTTTATTTGGTACATAAAAACGGAAACGGATGTGCGCTACGTCCTTTTAGCCAACAAGTCAGTTTGGTGGAAACACTGGAGGGAAACAAGTCCGTTTGGTGGAAACACTGAGGCTGAAACACGTCAGTTTGGTGGAAACACTGGAGGGAAACAAGTCAGTTTAGTGGAAACACTGAGGCTGAAACAAGTCAGTTTGGTGGAAACACTGAGGCTGAAACAAGTCAGTTTGGTGGAAACACTGAGGGGGAACAAGTCTGTTTGGTGGAAACACTGAGGCTGAAACAAGTCAGTTTGGTGGAAACACTGAGGGGGAACAAGTCTGTTTGGTGGAAACACTGAGGCTGAAACAAGTCAGTTTGGTGGAAACACTGAGGGGGAACAAGTCAGTTTGGTGGAAACACTGGAGGGAAACAAGTCAGTTTGGTGGAAACTCTGAGGGGAAACAAGTCAGTTTTGTGGAAACACTGAGGCTGAAACACGTCAGTTTGGTGGAAACACTGGAGGGAAACAAGTCAGTTTAGTGGAAACACTGAGGCTGAAACAAGTCAGTTTGGTGGAAACACTGAGGCTGAAACAAGTCAGTTTGGTGGAAACACTGAGGCTGAAACAAGTCAGTTTGGTGGAAACACTGAGGGGGAACAAGTCTGTTTGGTGGAAACACTGAGGCTGAAACAAGTCAGTTTGGTGGAAACACTGAGGCTGAAACAAGTCAGTTTGGTGGAAACACTGAGGGGGAACAAGTCAGTTTGGTGGAAACACTGGAGGGAAACAAGTCAGTTTGGTGGAAACTCTGAGGGGAAACAAGTCAGTTTTGTGGAAACACTGAGGCTGAAACAAGTCAGTTTGGTGGAAACACTGAGGGGGAACAAGTCAGTTTGTTGGAAACACTCAGGGAAAACAAGTCAGTTTTGTGGAAACACTGAGGCTGAAACAAGTCAGTTTGGTGGAAACACTGAGGCTGAAACAAGTCAGTTTGGTGGAAACACTGAGGGGGAACAAGTCTGTTTGGTGGAAACACTGAGGCTGAAACAAGTCAGTTTGGTGGAAACACTGAGGCTGAAACAAGTCAGTTTGGTGGAAACACTGAGGCTGAAACAAGTCAGTTTGGTGGAAACACTGAGGGGGAACAAGTCAGTTTGGTGGAAACACTGGAGGGAAACAAGTCAGTTTGGTGGAAACACTGGAGGGAAACAAGTCAGTTTTGTAGAAACACTGAGGCTGAAACAAGTCCGTTTGGTGGAAACACTGAGGCTGAAACAAGTCAGTTTGGTGGAAACACTGAGGGGGAACAAGTCAGTTTGGTGGAAACACTCAGGGAAAACAAGTCAGTTTGGTGGAAACACTGAGGGAAACAAGTCAGTTTGGTGGAAACACTGGAGGGAAACAAGTCAGTTTGGTGGAAACACTGAGGGGGAAACAAGTCAGTTTGGTGGAAACACTGAGGCTGAAACAAGTCAGTTTGGTGGAAACACTGGAGGGAAACAAGTCAGTTTGGTGGAAACACTGAGGCTGAAACAAGTCAGTTTGGTGGAAACACTGAGGGGAACAAGTCAGTTTGGTGGAAACACTGATGGGGAAATAAGTCAGTTTGGTGGAAACACCACTGATGGGAAAATGCTCATATTTTAGAATGTTCGCATGAAAATCTGTCGCCAATTGGATGAAAACCAAAACTAACTAGTTAGGGACTCCCCACACCAGCAGAAATCCATTTTCTGGACCTGCATTTTTTTTTCGGTCTATGTTTTGTTTCAGGACTGGGTTTTATTTGAATGTTACCATCCACCAGCATGGCATTGTTGATTCATTCAGAAACAGCTGCAAAGTTCTTCCTCTCCGCGAGTCCATCATTTCCCATCTCCCACTTGGATCGCAGCACAACCACCCTATGGGTCAAATAGGGGTTTAGTCCCATAGTATAAATATAGTATAATAGTATAAATATAGTATAATAGTATAAATATAGTATAATAGTATAAATATAGTATAATGGTATAAATATAGTATAATGGTATAAATATAGTATAATGGTATAAATATAGTATAATAGTATAAATATAGTATAAATATAGTATAAATATAGTATAATAGTATAAATATAGTATAATAGTATAAATATAGTATAAATATAGTATAATGGTATAAATATAGTATAATGGTATAAATATAGTATAATAGTATAAATATAGTATAATGGTATAAATATAGTATAATGATATAAATGTAGTATAATGGTATAAATATAGTATAATACTATAAATAGTAGGTTTTTACCAGCACTTGATCATAATCCATTGGATAATTTGTATAAACAGTGCATTCGGAAAGTATTCAGACCCCTTGACTTTCTCCACATTTTGTTACGTTACAGCCTTATTCTAAAATTGATTAAATAGATGTTTTTCCCTCATCAGTCTGCACACAATACCTCATAATGACAAAGCGAAAACAGGTTTTTATAAATTGTTGCCAATTTATTTAAAAAATAAAACTGAAATATTACATTTACATAAGTTTTCAGACCCTTTCCTCAGTACTTTGTTGAAGCATCTTTGGCAGCGATTACAGCCTCAAGTCTTCTTGGATATGATGCTACAAGCTTGCCACACCTGTATTTGGGGAGTTTCTCCCATTCATCTCTGCAGATCCTCTCAAGCTCTGTCAGGTTGGATGGGGAGCTTCGCTGCATAGCTTTTTTCAGGTCTCCCCAGAGATGTTCGATCGGGTTCAAGTCCGGACTCTGGCTAGACCACTCCAGGACATTCAGAGACTTCAGAGTCCCGAAGTCACTCCTGCGTTGTCTTGGATGTGTGCTTAGGGTCGTTGTCCTGTTGGAAGGTGAAACTTTGCCCAAGTCGGAAGGCCCTGAGCGCTCTGGAGCAGATTTTCAGGAAGGATCTCTCTGTACTTTGCTCTGTTCATCTTTGCCTCGATCCTGACTAGTCTCCCAGTCCCTGCCGCTGAAAAACATCCCCACAGCATGATGCTGCCACCACCATGCATCACCGTAGGTATGGTATTGGCATGGTGAAATGCGGAGCCTGGTTTCCTCCAGACGTGACGCTTGGCATTCAGGCCAAAGAGTTCAATCTAAGGTTACATCAGACCAGAGAATCTTGTTTCTCATGGTCTGAGAGTTCTTTAGGTGCCTTTTGACAAACTCCAAGCGGGTTGTCATGTGCCTTTTACTGAGGAGTGGCTTCCGTCTGGCCACTCTACCATAAAGACTTGATTGGTGGAGTGCTGCAGAGATGGTTATCCTTCTAGAAGGCTCTCCCATCTCCACAGAGGAACTTTGGAGCTCTGTCAGAGTGACCATCGGGTTCTTGGTCACCTGCCTGACCCAGGCCCTTCTCCCCCGATTGCTCAGTTTGGCCAGATGGACAGCTTTAGGAAGAGTCTTGGTCGTTCAAACTTCTTCCAATTAATAATGATGGAGGCCACTGTGTTCTTGGGGACCTTCAATGCTGCAGAAATGTTTTGGTACCCTTCCCCAGATCTGTGCCTCGACACAATCCTGTCTGGAATTCTTCTGACAATTCCTTCACCATCGGGGCGGCAGGGTAGCCTAGTGGTTAGAGAGTTGGACTAGGAACCGGAAGGTTGCAAGTTCAAAACCCCGAGCTGACAAGGTACTAATCTGTCGTTCTTTTAATCTGACATGCACTGTCAACTGTGTGACCTTATATGGACAGGTGTGTTGCCTTTCCAAATCATGTCCAATCAATTGAATTTACCACAGATGGACTCCAATCAAGTTGTAGAAACATATCAAGGATGATCAATGGAAACAGGATGCACCTGAGCTCAATTACGAGTCTCATAGCAAAGGGTCCGAATACTAATGTAAATACGTTTTTTTCTGTTTATTATTTTTAATACATTTGCAAATATAAAAAAAAACTGTTTTAGCTTTGTCACTATTGGGGTATTGTGTGTAGATTGATGGAGATTTGTATTTATTTAATACATGCTAGAATAATGCTAGAATAAGGCTAGAATAATGCTAGAATAAGGCTAGAATAATGCTGTAACGTAACAAAATGTGGAAGGATTGGAGGGGTCTGAATACGTTCCCAATGCACTCTGTATAAATATATATATTCATTACCAGTCAAAAGTTTAGACACACCTACTCATTCAGAAGTTTTTCCTTATTTTTTCATTTTTTCTACATAGTAAAATAATAGTGAAGACATCAAAACTATGAAATAACACATATGGAATCATGTAGTAACCAAAAAAGGGATTAAGCAAATCAAAATATAGTTTAGATTTTAGATTCTTCAAAGTAGCCACCCTTTGCTTTGATGACAATTTTGCACACTCTTGGCATTCTCTCAACCAGCTTCACCTGGAATGCTTTTCCAACAGTCTTGGATGAGTTCCCACATATGTGGGTTAAGGATTGGCCTGAGGTAGTCCGTAACTGTAAATAAGAATTTGTTCTTGAGTGACTTGCCTAGTTAAATAAACGTTACATTTAAAAAATAATAAAAATCTGCTTGTTGGCTGCTTTTTCCTTCACTCTGCGGTCCAAATCATCCCTAACAAGCTCAATTTGGTTGAGGTCGGGTGATTGTAGAGGCCAGGTCATCTGATGTAGCACTCCATCACTCTCCTTCTTGGTCAAATAGCCCTTACACAGCCTGGAGGTGTGTTTTGGGTTCATTGTCCTGTTGAAAAACAAATGATAGTCCCACTAAGCCCAAACTAGATGTGATGGTCGCGACAGAATGCTGTGATAGCCATGCTGGTTAAGTGTGCCTTGAATTCTAATTCAAGGCACACTTAATTCCGTTCACCTAGTCTGCTTCTCACAAAGACACGGCGGTTGGAACCAAAAATCTCAAATTTGGACTCATCAGACCAAAGGACAGATTTCCACCAGTCTAATGTCCAATGTCTCGTGTTTCTTGGCCCAAGCAAGTCTCTTCTTCTTATTGGTGTCCTTTAGTAATGGTTTCTTTGCAGCAATTCGACCATGAAGAACTGATTCACACAGTCTCCTCTGAACAGTTGATGTTGAGATGTCTGTTACTTGAACTCTGTGAATCATTTATTTGTGCTGCAATTTCTGAGGCTGGTAACTCTAATGAACTTATCCTCTGCAGCAGAGGTAACTCTGGGTCTTCCTTTCCTGTGACGGTCCTCATGAGAGACAGTTAACTCTAATGAACTTATCCTCTGCAGCAGAGGTAACTCTGGGTCTTCCTTTCCTGTGGCGGTCCTCATGAGAGACAGGTAACTCTGGGTCTTCCTTTCCTGTGGTGGTCCTCATGAGAGACAGGTAACTCTGGGTCTTCCTGTCCTGTGGCGGTCCTCATGAGAGACAGGTAACTCTGGGTCTTCCTTTCCTGTGGTGGTCCTCATGAGAGACAGGTAACTCTGGGTCTTCCTGTCCTGTGGCGGTCCTCATGAGAGACAGTTAACTCTAATGAACTTATCCTCTGCAGCAGAGGTAACTCTGGGTCTTCCTTTCCTGTGACGGTCCTCATGAGAGACAGTTAACTCTAATGAACTTATCCCCTACAGCAGAGGTAACTCTGGGTCTTCCTTTCCTGTGACGGTCCTCATGAGAACCAGTTTCATCATAGCGCTTGATGGTTTTTGCGACTGCACTTGAAGAAACTTACAAAGTTCTTGAAATGTTCTATATTGACTGACCTTCATGTCTTAAAGTAACGATGGACTGTTGTTTCTCTTTGCTTATTTGAGCTGTTCTTGACATAATATTTTTTAATTTGACCTTTATTTTACTAGGCAAGTCAGTTAAGAAGACATTCTTATTTACAATGACGGCCTACCGGGGAACAGCAGGTTAACTTCCTTGTTCAGGGGGCAGAACAACATATTTTTTTACCTTGTCTGCTCGGGGGATTCAATCCAGCAACCTTTCGGTTACTGGCCCAACGATCTAACCACTAGTCTACCTGCCTCCTCTACACTCTAACCACTAGGCTACCTGCCTCCCCTACACTCTAACCACTAGGCTACCTGCCGCCTCTACACTCTAACCACTAGGCTACCTGCCACCTCTACACTCTAACCACTAGGCTACCTGCCTCCTCTACACTCTAACCACTAGGCTACCTGCCTCCCCTACACTCTAACCACTAGGCTACCTGCCTCCCCTACACTCTAACCACTAGGCTACCTGCCTCCTCTACACTCTAACCACTAGGCTACCTGCCTCCCCTACACTCTAACCACTAGGCTACCTGCCTCCTCTACACTCTAACCACTAGGCTACCTGCCTCCTCTACACTCTAACCACTAGGCTACCTGCCTCCTCTACACTCTAACCACTAGGCTACCTGCCTCCTCTACACTCTAACCACTAGGCTACCTGCCTCCTCTACACTCTAACCACTAGGCTACCTGCCACCTCTACACTCTAACCACTAGGCTACCTGCCTCCTCTACACTCTAACCACTAGGCTACCTGCCACCTCTACACTCTAACCACTAGGCTACCTGCCACCTCTACACTCTAACCACTAGGCTACCTGCCACCTCTACACTCTAACCACTAGGCTACCTGCCGCCTCTACACTCTAACCACTAGGCTACCTGCCACCTCTACACTCTAACCACTAGGCTACCTGCCACCTCTACACTCTAACCACTAGGCTACCTGCCACCTCTACACTCTAACCACTAGGCTACCTGCCACCTCTACACTCTAACCACTAGGCTACCTGCCGCCTCTACACTCTAACCACTAGGCTACCTGCCGCCTCTACACTCTAACCACTACGCTACCTGCCGCCTCTACACTCTAACCACTAGTCTACCTGCCTCCTCTACACTCTAACCACTAGGATACCTGCCTCCTCTACACTCTAACCACTAGGATACCTGCCTCCTCTACACTCTAACCACTAGGCTACCTGCCTCCTCTACACTCTAACCACTAGACTACCTGCCTCCTCTACACTCTAACCACTAGGCTACCTGCCGCCTCTACACTCTAACCACTAGGCTACCTGCCGCCTCTACACTCTAACCACTAGGCTACCTGCCTCCTCTACACTCTAACCACTAGGCTACCTGCCACCTCTACACTCTAACCACTAGGCTACCTGCCGCCTCTACACTCTAACCACTAGGGTACCTGCCTCCTCTACACTCTAACCACTAGTCTACCTGCCTCCTCTACACTCTAACCACTAGGCTACCTGCCACCTCTACACTCTAACCACTAGGCTACCTGCCTCCTCTACACTCTAACCACTAGACTACCTGCCACCTCTACACTCTAACCACTAGGCTACCTGCCGCCTCTACACTCTAACCACTAGGCTACCTGCCTCCTCTACACTCTAACCACTAGGCTACCTGCCTCCTCTACACTCTAACCACTAGGCTACCTGCCTCCTCTACACTCTAACCACTAGGCTACCTGCCTGCTTAACCCTGTGCTCCTCAACCTGTGCTGTTTTGTATTGCAGACATAGACGACCTGGGGCTGGTTAAGTACAGGATCCTGTCAGGTAATGACCTGGACTACTTCAACCTTAACCCAGATTCTGGTGCCCTGGCCTTGAGGAGGTCCCTGGCCTCCGCTAACCTCAAGACGGTTGTCTTCAATCTCAAGGTATCCCTATGTACCCCCAGGTCTTCCCTATGTACCCTCTATGTATCCCTATTCATTCCCTATGCTGCCCTATGTATCCCATATGCACCCCTATACAGCTTATGTAGCCCTATGTATCTCTATTCATTCCCTATACACCCCTATGTAACCCTATGTATTCCTATGTATATCTTATGCTTGCCAAGTTAAATGAAGGTTCAATAAAAAATAAAACAATCCCTATGTATCCCCTATGCAGCCCCTATGTTGTCCTTATGTATCCCCTATCTATCCCCTATCTATCCCCATATGTTGTCCCTATGTATCTCCTATGTTTTCCCTATGTATCCCTATGTATCCCCTATGCAGCCCCTATGTTGTCCCTATGTATCCCCTATGCAGTCCCTATGTTGTCCCTATGTATCCCCTATGCTGCACCTATGCTGCCCCTATGTTGTCCCTATGTATCCCTATGTATCCCCTATGTATCCCCTTGCAGCCCCTATGGTATCCCTATGTATCCCTATGTATCCCCTATGTTGTCCCTATGTATCCCTATGTATCCCCTATGCAGCCCTAATATTTCCCTGTGTACTGCAGTCTTCAACCTCAAGGTATTGAAATTAACAAACTATTAATGCCACAAGGGCAACACACATACAGAACAATACATACACCACACCACATACACCACTACACATACACCACTAGACATACACCACAACACATACACCACAACACATATACCACTACACATACACCACTACACATATACCACTACACGTACACCACTACACGTACAGTACAACACAGACACCACTCTACATATACCACTACACATACACCACTACACATACACCACTACACGTACACCACTACATGTACAGTACAACACATACACCACTCTACATATACCACTACACATACACCACTAGACATACACCACTACACGTACACCACTACACGTACAGTACAACACATACAGTACAACACATACACCACTACACATACACCACACCACATACACCACACCACATACACCACAACACATACAGAACAACACATACACCACAACACATACAGTACAATACACCACAACACATACAGTACAACACATGCATCACAACACATACACCACAACACATACACCACAACACATACACCACACCACATACACCACAACACATACACCACAACACATACACCACAACACATACACCACAACACATACACCACAAAACATACAGTACAATACATACACCACAACACATACAGTACAACACATACACCACAACACATACACCACTACACATACACTACAACACATACCCTACAACACATACACTACTACACATACAGTACAACACATACACCACAACACATACAGTACAACACACACACACCACAACACATACACCACAACACATAGAGTACAACACATACACCACAACACATACACCACAACACATACAGTACAACACATACACCACAACACATACACCACAACACATACAGAACAACACATACACCACAACACATACAGTACAGTACACCACACCACATACACCACAATACATACACCACAATACATACACCACAACACATACACCACAACACATACACCACAACACATACAGTACAACACATACAGTACAACACATACACCACAACACATACACCACAACACATACACCACTAAACATACACCACACCACATACACCACACCACATACACCACAACACATACACCACAACACATACACCACAACACATACAGTACAACACATACATCACAACACATACATCACAACACATACACCACAACACATACACCACAACGCATACACCACAACACATACAGTACAACACATACACCACAACACATACACCACTAAACATACACCACACCACATACACCACACCACATACAACACATACACCACAACACATACACCACAACACATACAGTACAACACATACATCACAACACATACATCACAACACATACACCACAACACATACACCACAACACATACACCACAACACATACACCACAACACATACAGTACAACACACACACCACTACACATACAGTGCAACACATACACCACAACACATACACCACAACACACACACCACAACACACACACCAAAACACATACACCACAACACATACAGAACAACACATTCACCACAACACATACACCACAACACATACAGTACAACACATACATCACATCACAACACATACACCACAACACATACACCACAACACATACACCACTACACATACACCACTACACATACACCACTACACATACACCACTACACATACACCACTACACATACACCACTACACATACACCACAACACATACACCACAACACATACACCACAACACATACACCACAACACATACACCACTACACAAACACCACAGCACATACACCACAGCACATACATCACAACACATACACCACAACACATACACCACTACACATACAGTACAATACATACACCACAACACATACACCACAACACATACAGTACAACACATACACCACAACACATACACCACAACACATACAGAACAACACATACACCACAACACATACACCACAACACATACACCACAGCACATACAGAACAACACATACACCACAACACATACACCACAACACATACAGAACAACACATACACCATAACACATACAGTACACCACAACACATACAGAACAACACATACAGCACAACACATACACCACAACACATACAGTACAACACATACATCACAACACATACACCACAACACATACACCACAACACATACAGTACAATACATACACCACAATACATACACCACCAGATTACAGATTACACTACACTACAAATTACATTACACTACAGATTACAGTATTACATTACACTACACTACAGTATTACATTACTAAGAACAATGTTTGGGGTGTGTAGAGTGTTTGTGTGTTTTATGTGTAGTGTGTGTAGAGAGTGTGTGTGTGTCTTCTCTTTTCTTCACATATAGTGTTGATGGATCCCAGGATCCATATGTCTCCCTTTGTCTCCTTGTGTCTTCCTGTGTCTCTCTTTGTCTCCCTTTGTCTCCCTGTGTCTATCTTTGTCTCCCTTTCTCTCCCTATGTCTCCCTGTGTCTCCCTGTGTCTCCCTGTGTGTCCCTGTGTCTCCCTGTGTCTCCCTGTGTGTCCCTGTGTCTCCCTGTGTGTCCCTATGTCTCCCTGTGTGTCCCTATGTCTCCCTATGTCTCCCTGTGTCTCCTTGTGTCTCCCTGTGTCTCCCTGTGTCTCCCTGTGTGTCCCTGTGTCTCCCTGTGTCTCCCTGTGTGTCCCTATGTCTCCCTTTGCCTCCCTGTGTCTCCCTGTGTGTCCCTGTGTCTCCCTGTGTGTCCCTATGTCTCCCTTTGCCTCCCTGTGTCTCCCTGTGTCTCCCTGTGTGTCCCTATGTCTCCCTATGTCTCCCTATGTCTCTCTGTGTCTCCCTATGAATTCCTATGTCACTCCTTATAATAGTGCACTATACATAACAGTGTTCCATTTGATACACAGTATTATTATTAATAATGTTATTATTATTATTAATGTTATTATTATTATTGATTGTATTATTATTAATAATATTATTAGCATTAATGTTATTATTATTATTAATTGTATTGTTATTTTTAATATTATTATTATTGTTCATATTGTTATTCATTTGATTATTAATAGTGTTATTATTTTTTATATTATTATCATTCTTCTTCAAATTACTATTATTACTATTATTATTCCTCTGAAGGTGGAGGCGACGGACGGAGAGCTGTTCTCGGAGCCGAACTACGTCAACGTGACGGTGGTCCGGGGTGGGATGCCGTCTCGTAGTGTCACCTGCAGAGAGACAGGAGTGGCCCAGAGGCTGGCAGAGCTGGTACTACAGGTGCCATCAATATCATTATCAATATCCGTATCTCAGGTGCACTTACTTCCAATGTGCCCTTGAGCAAGGCACTTAACCCCTAAACTGCTCATTGGGCGCAGCATTTGTAATGTGGTTAAGAACTTAAGAACACGCCGTAAACTTACACCACAGCTAGTTTGAAATGTCGTCAAGGAGATCATTTTGCATAGCTCAAGCTGTTGTTGGTACATTGTCATGTGTGTTTGCGAGCAGAGGATCCCTAGTTCGGACAGGGACAGTGAGGAAGCTACAATGTTAGCAAAACAGCGACATCAGGCTCACACTGTTCCAGCCTCTCTGTTCCAGCGCCTCTGTTCCAGCCTCTCTGTTCCAGCCTCTCTGTTCCAGCCCCTCTGTTCCAGCCCCTCTGTTCCAACCCCTCTGTTCCAGCCTCTCTGTTCCAGCCTCTCTGTTCCAGCCCCTCTGTTCCAGCCCCTCTGTTCCAGCCCCTCTGTTCCAGCCCCTCTGTTCCAGCCTCTCTGTTCCAGCCTCTCTGTTCCAGCCCCTCTGTTCCAGCCTCTCTGTTCCAACCCCTCTGTTCCAGCCTCTCGGTTCCAGCCTCTCTGTTCCAACCCCTCTGTTCCAGCCTCTCTGTTCCAGCCTCTCTGTTCCAACCCCTCTGTTCCAGTCTCTCTGTTCCAGCCCCTCTGTTCCAGTCTCTCTGTTCCAACCCCTCTGTTCCAACCCCTCTTTTCCAACCCCTCTGTTCCAGCCCCTCTGTTGGGATTAAAGCAGAGCAAAGAAAATAGATCTGTAAAGTCTTCTTCTTCTTCTTCTTCCTCCAGAAGGCTACGGCGCTGCGGAGACCCAGGGTGGATGAGGGGTACACAGACCTGTTCTCAGCCAACAGACTGACGCCTCAGTTTGAGTCGTTCCCGTCCAGTATCGTGGTCAGGGAGGATCTGGCTAAGGGGGCGAGTGTCTTTCAGGTGGGGGATGTTCCACGTTGTGATGTATTGTTCATGGTAAATGAGTTACACGTATTGGGAAGTATCCAGAGTAGGGCTGGGTGCTGTCCATCATAGCGTCCTTCTCTCATCCCGGGATTTACAGTATTACCTTGTAATACCTTGCTCAGTACAAAAGGGGGCGCCAGAAAAAGAAAAAAGGCCCATTGGGCGTCTAAAACCAGAAAATAAATCATTAGCAAAAGACAGGCAGTCCGGCTCATAAAGTTATACATATATAGGTAGGAGCTACCTACAGTTGAAGTCGGAAGTTTACATACACTTAGGTTGGAGTCATTAAATCTCCAACCTCCAACCTAACATTTTTCAACGACTCCACAAATTTCTTGTTAACAAACTATAGTTTTGGCAAGTCGGTTAGGACATCTACTTTGTGCATGACACAAGTCATTTTTTCAACAATTGTTAACAGACAGATTATTTCACTTATAATTCACTGCATCACAATTCCAGTGGGTCAGAAGTTTACACTAAGTTGACTGTACCTTTAAACAGCTTGGAAAATTCCAGAAAATGATCTCATAGCTTTAGAAGCTGCTGATAGACTAATTGACATCATTTGAGTCAATTGGAGGTGTTTCTGTGGATGTATTTCAAGGCCTACCTTCAAACTCCTCTTTGCTTGACATCATGGGAAAATCAAAAGAAATCAGCCAAGACCTCAGAAAAAGAATTGTAGGACCTCCACAAGTCTGGTTCATCCTTGGGAGCAATTTCCAAATGCCTGAAGGTACCACGTTCATCTGTACAAACAATAGTACGCAAGTATAAACGCAATGGGACCACGCAGGTGTCATACCTCTCAGGAAGGAGACACGTTCGGTCTCCTAGAGATGAACATAATTCGGTGCGAAAGTGCAAATCAATCCCAGAACAACAGCAAAGGACCTTGTGAAGATGCTGGAGGCAACAAGTACAAAGCTATCTATATCTACAGTAAAATTAGTCCTATATCGACATGACCTGAAAGGTCTCTCAGCAAGGAAGACGCCACTGCTCCTAAACCGCCATAAAAAAGACAGACTATGTGCAACTGCACATGGGGACAAAGATTGTACTTTTTGGAGAAATGTCCTTTGGTCTGATGAAACAAAAATATAATTGTTTGGCCATAATGACCATTGTTATGTTTGGAGGAAAAAGGTGGAGGCTTGCAAGCTAAAGAACACCATCCCAACCATGAAGCTCTGTCAGGAGGAATTCACACAGCTTTTGGAAGGCTAACCAAAACATTTGACCCAAGTTAAAAAATGTAAAGGCAATGTTACCAAATACTGATTGAGTGTATGTAAACTTCTGACCCACTGGGAATGTCAGGAAAGAAATCAATCATTCTCTCTACTATTATTCTGACCTTTCACATTCTTAAAATAAAGTAGTGATCCTAACTGACCCAAGACAGGGATTTTTTACTAGGATTAAATGGAATTGTGAAACTGAGTTTAACTGTATTTGGCTAAGGTGTATGTAAACTTCCGACTTCAGCTGTGTATATATAGTTTTGACTGTATTTTGGTCTATTTTCAAGTATAAGCTGTACACCGAAGGTTATTTCTGGGTGCTTTTCTTTGGATTTTAGCACATTTACAAGGATTGATTGATTCAATATTCAACCAACTTTTTATTATATTGTTAATATTTAGTCAATTGTTTATTCCAGGTGAGGGCAACAGATGACGACACGGCCTTCAACGGTCACATCCTGTACGCCATCTCCAACGGCAACAGAGACAGCTGCTTCGACATCGCCATGGAGACGGGCCTGATGACAGTGTTCCTGCCGCTGGACCGCGAGCGGTCTGACCGTTACGTCCTGAACGTGACCATCTACGACCAGGGTCTGCCTCAGCGTTCCAACTGGAGGCTCCTAACCGTCAACGTAGAGGACGCTAATGACAACGAGCCTGTGTTCGCCAAGGACAGGTCTGATATTCATACAAATAAACAATTGTTGGCAAACGAGCATAATAAGGTTTAGTCCAGATCGCTATCTATGTCCTCTATAGTCACTAGTTTAGTCCATATCACTATCTATGTCCTCTATAGTCACTAGTTTAGTCCAGATCGCTATCTATGTCCTCTATAGTCACTAGTTTAGACCAGATCACTATCTATGTCCTCTATAGTCACTAGTTTAGTCCAGATCGCTATCTATGTGCTCTATAGTCACTAGTTTAGACCAGATCGCTATCTATGTGCTCTATAGTCACTAGTTTAGACCAGATCACTATCTATGTCCCCCATAGTCACTAGTTTAGACCAGATCGCTATCTATGTGCTCTATAGTCACTAGTTTAGACCAGATCGCTATCTATGTCCTCTATAGTCACTAGTTTAGACCAGATCGCTATCTATGTCCTCTATAGTCACTAGTTTAGTCCAGATCACTATCTATGTCCTCTATAGTCACTAGTTTAGTCCAGATCGCTATCTATGTCCTCTATAGTCACTAGTTTAGACCAGATCGCTATCTATGTCCTCTATAGTCACTAGTTTAGACCAGATCACTATCTATGTCCTCTATAGTCACTAGTTTAGACCATATCACTATCTATGTCCTCTATAGTCACTAGTTTAGACCATATCACTATCTATGTCCTCTATAGTCACTAGTTTAGTCCAGATCACTATCTATGTCCTCTATAGTCACTAGTTTAGACCATATCACTATCTATGTCCTCTATAGTCACTAGTTTAGACCATATCACTATCTATGTCCTCTATAGTCACTAGTTTAGACCAGATCACTATCTATGTGCTCTATAGTCACTAGTTTAGACCAGATCGCTATCTATCAAATCAAATCAAATTTATTTATATAGCCCTTCGTACATCAGCTGATATCTCAAAGTGCTGTACAGAAACCCAGCCTAAAACCCCAAACAGCAAGCAATGCAGGTGTAGAAGCACGGTGGCTAGGAAAAACTCCCTAGAAAGGCCAAAACCTAGGAAGAAACCTAGAGAGGAACCAGGCTATGTGGGGTGGCCAGTCCTCTTCTGGCTGTGCCGGGTGGAGATTATAACAGAACATGGCCAAGATGTTCAAATGTTCATAAATGACCAGCATGGTTGTATAATAATAAGGCAGAACAGTTGAAACTGGAGCAGCAGCACGGTCAGATGGACTGGGGACAGCAAGGAGTCATCATGTCAGGTAGTCCTGGGGCATGGTCCTAGGGCTCAGGTCCTCCGAGAGAGAGAAAAAAAGAGAGAATTAGAGAGAGCATATGTGGGGTGGCCAGTCCTCTTCTGGCTGTGCCGGGTGGAGATTATAACAGAACATGGCCAAGATGTTCAAATGTTCATAAATGATCAGCATGTTCGAATAATAAGAAGGCAGAACAGTTGAAACTGGAGCAGCAGCACGGCCAGGTGGACTGGGGACAGCAAGGAGTCATCATGTCAGGTAATCCTGGGGCATGGTCCTAGGGCTCAGGTCCTCCGAGAGAGAGAAGGACAGAATTAGAGAACGCACACTTAGATTCACACAGGACACCGAATAGGACAGGAGAAGTACTCCAGATATAACAAACTGACCCTAGCCCCCCGACACATAAACTACTGCAGCATAAATACTGGAGGCTGAGACAGGAGGGGTCAGGAGACACTGTGGACCCATCCGAGGACACCCCCGGACAGGGCCAAACAGGAAGGATATAACCCCACCCACTTTGCCAAAGCACAGCCCCCACACCACTAGAGGGATATCTTCAACCACCAACTTACCATCCTGAGACAGGGCCGAGTATAGCCCACAAAGATCTCCGCCATGGCACAACCCAAGGGGGGGCGCCAACCCAGACAGGATGACCACATCAGTGAATCAACCCACTCAGGTGACGCACCCCTTCCAGGGACGGCATGAGAGAGCCCCAGTAAGCCAGTGACTCAGCCCCTGTAATAGGGTTAGAGGCAGAGAATCCCAGTGGAAAGAGGGGAACCGGCCAGGCAGAGACAGCAAGGGCGGTTCGTTGCTCCAGAGTCTTTCCGTTCACCTTCCCACTCCTGAGCCAGACTACACTCAATCATATGACCCACTGAAGAGATGAGTCTTCAGTAAAGACTTAAAGGTTGAGACCGAGTTTGCGTCTCTGACATGGGTAGGCAGACCGTTCCATAAAAATGGAGCTCTATAGGAGAAAGCCCTGCCTCCAGCTGTTTGCTTAGAAATTCTAGGGACAATTAGGAGGCCTGCATATTATGACCGTAGTGTACGTGTAGGTATGTACGGCAGGACCAAATCAGAGAGATAGGTAGCAGCAAGCCCATGTAATGCTTTGTAGGTTAGCAGTAAAACCTTGAAATCAGCCCTTGCTTTGACAGGAAGCCAGTGTAGAGAGGCTAGCACTGGAGTAATATGATCAAATTTTTTGGTTCTAGTCAGGATTCTAGCAGCCGTATTTACCACCAACTGAAGTTTATTTAGTGCTTTATCCGGGTAGCCGGAAAGTAGAGCATTGCAGTAGTCTAACCTAGAAGTGACAAAAGCATGGATTAATTTTTCTGCATCATTTTTGGACAGAAAGTTTCTGATTTTTGCAATGTTACGTAGATGGAAAAAGCTGTCCTTGAAATGGTCTTGATATGTTCTTCAAAAGAGAGATCAGGGTCCAGAGTAATGCCGAGGTCCTTCACAGTTTTATTTGAGACGACTGTACAACCATTAAGATTAATTGTCAGATTCAACAGAAGATCTCTTTGTTTCTTGGGACCTAGAACAAGCATCTCTGTTTTGTCCGAGTTTAAAAGTAGAAAGTTTGCAGCCATCCACTTCCTTATGTCTGAAACACATGCTTCTAGCAAGGGCAATTTTGGGGCTTCACCATGTTTCATTGAAATGTACAGCTGTGTGTCATCCGCATAGCAGTGAAAGTTAACATTATGTTTTCGAATAACATCCCCAAGAGGTAAAATATATAGTGAAAACAATAGCGGTCCTAAAACGGAACCTTGAGGAACACCGAAATTTACAGTTGATTTGTCAGGACAAACCATTCACAGAGACAAACTGATATCTTTCCGACAGATAAGATCTAAACCAGGCCAGAACTTGTCCGTGTAGACCAATTTGGGTTTCCAATCTCTCCAAAAGAATGTGGTGATCGATGGTATCAAAAGCAGCACTAAGGTCTAGGAGCACGAGGACAGATGCAGAGCCTCGGTCCGATGCCATTAAAATGTCATTTACCACCTTCACAAGTGCCGTCTCAGTGCTATGATGGGGTCTAAAACCAGACTGAAGCATTTCGTATACATTGTTTGTCTTCAGGAAGGCAGTAAGTTGCTGCGCAACAGCCTTTTCTAAAATTTTTGAGAGGAATGGAAGATTCGATATGGGCCGATAGTTTTTTATATTTTCTGGATCAAGGTTTGGCTTTTTCAAGAGAGGCTTTATTACTGCCACTTTTAGTGAGTTTGGTACACATCCGGTGGATAGAGAGCCGTTTATTATGTTCAACATAGGAGGGCCAAGCACAGGAAGCAGCTCTTTCAGTAGTTTAGTTGGAATAGGGTCCAGTATGCAGCTTGAAGGTTTAGAGGCCATGATTATTTTCATCATTGTGTCAAGAGATATATTACTAAAACACTTGAGCGTCTCTCTTGATCCTAGGTCCTGGGAGAGTTGTGCAGACTCAGGACAACTGAGCTTCGAAGGAATACGCAGATTTAAAGAGGAGTCCGTAATTTGCTTTCTAATAATCATAATCTTTTCCTCAAAGAAGTTCATGAATTTATCACTGCTAAAGTGAAAGTCATCCTCTCTTGGGGAATGCTGCTTTTTAGTTAGCTTTGCGACAGTATCAAAAAGGAATTTCGGATTGTTCTTATTTTCCTCAATTAAGTTAGAAAAATAGGATGATCGAGCAGGAGTGAGGGCTCTTCGATACTGCATGGTACTGTCTTTCCAAGATAGTCGGAAGACTTCCAGTTTGGTGTGGCGCCATTTCCGTTCCAATTTTCTGGAAGCTTGCTTCAGAGCTCGGGTATTTTCTGTGTACCAGGGAGCTAGTTTCTTATGAGAAATGTTTTTAGTTTTTAGGGGTGCAACTGCATCTAGGGTATTGCGCAAGGTTAAATTGAGTTCCTCAGTTAGGTGGTTAACTGATTTTTGTCCTCTGGCGTCCTTGGGTAGACAGAGGGAATCTGGAAGGACATCAAGGAATCTTTGTGTAGTCTGTGAATTTATAGCACGACTTTTGATGCTCCTTGGTTGCGTCTGAGCAGATTATTTGTTGCAATTGCAAACATAATAAAATGGTGGTCCGATTAGTCCAGGATTATGAGGAAAAACATTAAGATCCACAACATTTATTCCATGGGACAAAACTAGGTCCAGCGTATGACTGTGACAGTGAGTGGGTCCAGAGACATGTTGGACAAAACCCACTGAGTCGATGATGGCTCCGAAAGCCTTTTGGAGTGGGTCTGTGGACTTTTCCATGTGAATATTAAAGTCACCAAAGATTAGAATATTATCTGCTATGACTACAAGGTCCGATAGGAATTCAGGGAACTCAGTGAGGAACGCTTTATATGGACCAGGAGGCCTGTAAACAGTAGCTATAAAAAGTGATTGAGTAGGCTGGATAGATTTCATGACTAGAAGCTCAAAAGACGAAAACGTCATTTTTTTTTGTAATTTGAAATTTGCTATCGTAAATGTTAGCAACACCTCCGCCTTTGCGGGATGCACGGGGATATGGTCACTAGTGTAGCCAGGAGGTGAGGCCTCATTTAACACAGTAAATTCATCAGGCTTAAGCCATGTTTCAGTCAGGCCAATCACATCAAGATTATGATCAGTGATTAGTTCATTGACAATAACTGCCTTGGAAGTGAGGGATCTAACATTAAGTAACCCTATTTTGAGATGTGAGGTATCACGATCTCTTTCAATACTGACAGGAATGGAGGTGGTCTTTATCCTAGTGAGATTGCTAAGGCGAACACCGCCATGTTTAGTTTTGCCCAACCCAGGTCGAGGCACAGACACGGTCTCAATGGTGATAGCTGAGCTGACTACACTGACTATGCTAGTGGCAGACTCCGCTATGCTGGCAGGCTGGCTAACAGCCTGCTGCCTGGCCTGCACCCTATTTCATTGTGGAGCTAGAGGAGTTAGAGCCCTGTCTATGTTGGTAGATAAGATGAGAGCACCCCTCCAGCTAGGATGGAGTCCGTCACTCCTCAGCAGGTCAGGCTTGGTCCTGTTTGTGGGTGAGTCCCAGAAAGAGGGCCAATTATCTACAAATTCTATCTTTTGGGAGGGGCAGAAAACAGTTTTCAACCAGCGATTGAGTTGAGAGACTGCTGTAGAGCTCATTACTCCCCCTAACTATCTATGTCCTCTATATTCACTAGTTCAGTCCAGATCACTATCTATGTGCTCTATAGTCACTAGTTTAGACCAGATCACTATCTATGTCCTCTATAGTCACCAGATAACTATCTATGTTCTCTATAGTCACTAGTTTAGACCAGATCACTAGCTATGTCCCCCATAGTCACTAGTTTAGACCAGATCACTATCTATGTGCTCTATAGTCACTAGTTTAGACCAGATCGCTATCTATGTGCTCTATAGTCACTAGTTTAGACCAGATCGCTATCTATGTCCTCTATAGTCACTAGTTTAGACCAGATCACTATCTATGTCCCCCATAGTCACTAGTTTAGACCAGATCACTAGCTATGTCCTTCTATAGTCACTAGTTTCGACCAGATCACTATCTATGTCCTCTATAGTCACTAGTTTAGACCAGAGCCCCTAAGACCCACGGGTCTTTGTTGTCTCGTTCAATTTTTTGTGAATCTTTTACAGAAACAAAAAATGTAATCTTGTTTTTGATGTTCTTTGCTTTTTGATTTCTAGATGTGATGAAAATCACTTTACAAACATAATGTCTTCTTCTTCTTCTCATTGTGATCTATTTTTTATGATCATTACTATTGTTAGTTACAGCGTGGTGGTCCCTGAGAACACAGCGTTGGGTACTGAGGTGGTGCAGGTCGTTGCTGTAGACAGAGACCTCGGCTCCAACGGAGAGGTCTCCTACTCGCTGCTCACCGCCGTGCCGCAGTTCAGCATCAACAGCAACACAGGGGTAGTGGTCGTGTCGGGGCAACTCGACCGGGAGACCATCCCAGCGTTTAGCCTGAAGGTGAACACATTAACACACTGTGACAACGGCTGCTGAATGAATGGATGGATGGATGGATGGATAAACGGATGGATGGATAAACAGATGGATGGATGGATAAACAGATGAATGGATGGATGGATAAACAGATGGATGGATGAATGGATGGATGGATAAACAGATGGATGGATGAATGGATGGATGGATAAACAGATGGATGGATGAATGGATGGATGGATAAATGGATGGATGGATGGATGGATGGATGGATAAACAGATGAATGGATGGATGGTTGGATGGATGGATAAACAGATGAATGGATGGATGGTTGGATGGATGGATAAACAGATGAATGGATGGATGGATAAACAGATGGATGGATGAATGGATGGATGGATAAACAGATGAATGGATGGATGGATGGATGGATGGATGGATGGATGGATGGATGGATGGATGGATGGATAAATGGATGGATGGATGGATGGATGGATAAACAGATGAATGGATGGATGGATGGATAAATGGATGGATGGATAAATGGATGGATGGATAAATGGATGGATGGATGGATGGATGGATAATTGGATGGATGGATGGATGGATAAACAGATGGATGGATGAATGGATGGATGGATAAACAGATGGATGGATGAATGGATGGATGGATAAACAGATGGATGGATGAATGGATGGATGGATAAACGGATGGATGGATAAACGGATGGATGGTTGGATGGATGGATAAACAGATGAATGGATGGATAAATGGATGGATGGTTGGATGGATGGATAAATGGATGGATGGATAAATGGATGGATGGATATATGGATGGATGGATAAATGGATGGATGGATAAACAAATAGATGGATGAATGGATGGATGGATGGATGGATAATTGGATGGATGGATGGATAAATTGATGGATGGATAAACAAATGGATGGATGAATGGATGGATAGATGGATGGATAAATGGATGGATGGATGAATGGATGGATGGATTGATGGATGGATGGATAATTAAATGAATGGATGGATGGATAAATGGATGGATAAACAGATGGATGGATAATTGAATGAATGGATGGATGGATAAATGGATGGATAAACAGATGGATGGATAATTGGATGGATGGATGGATGGATGGATAATTTAATGGATGGATGGATGATTGAATGAATGGATGGATGGCTGAATGGATGGATGGATAATTGAATGAATGGATGGATGGATGGATAATTGGATGAATGGATGGATGGATAATTGAATGAATGGATGGATGGATAGATAGATGAATGGATGGATGGATAATTGAATGAATGGCTGGATGGATGGATAATTGAATGAATGAATGAATAGATGGATGGATGGATGGATGGATGATGGATGGATGGATAAACGGATTTATGGATGGATGGATGGATAAATGGAAAGATAAATGGATGGATGGATAATTGAATGAATGAATGGATGAATGGATAAATGGATGGATGGATAATTGAATGAATGAATGCATGCATGAATGAATGAATGAATGAGTGAATTAAATAATGAATTTGATTGAACATACTTAAAATACATATGGCCTTTTTCCAATCTGAGCACAACAATATATGCAACTGCTGATATAAAATGGTTTCATTAAATAAATATGATTAATTCATTCATTGATTTATTGACTGTTTTGATTGATGTGATTTAAGGTGGAGGCCAGGGATAAGGCGGAGAGAGGGACCCAGCGGTTCAAGGTGACAACTCTGAGTATAACACTAGAGGACGTTAATGACTGCCCCCCACTGTTCGTCCCTGGGAGCTACAGCGCCCGTGTCCTGGAGGACCTGCCACTAGGGGCAGTCATCGCCTGGCTGCAGGCCCAGGATTCAGACCTCGGACTGGGGGGACAGGTCTCCTACGCTCTGGCCAATGACGGAAACGGCATCTTCGAGGTGGGAGACTTTTCTATGTCTGTACGTTGCTGTGTGCTGTTGACTTGTTTATGCTGTAGCCCTACAGCTTGTAGCTAGGGAAATACAACATGTGTGTGATTACATCTCTGTTATTCTATATCTAGGTGGATGCAGTGAATAGTGCAGAGATGGTGGGTCTAATATAGTACTCTATTCTATGTTGTATATCTAGGTGGATGCAGTGAGTGGTGCAGATATGGTGGGTCTAATCTAGTACTGTATTCTATGTTGTTGTATATCTAGGTGGATGCAGTATGTAGTGCAGAGATGGTGGATCTAATCTAGTACTGTATTCTATGTTATTGTATATCAAGGTGGATGCAGTGAGCGGCACAGTGAGGGTGGGTCTAATCTAGTACTGTATTCTATGTTATTGTATATCTAGGTGGATGCGGTGAGCGGCACAGTGAGGGTGGGTCTAATATAGTACTGTATTCTATGTTATTGTATATCTAGGTGGATGCAGTGAGCGGCACAGTGAGGGTGGGTCTAATCTAGTACTGTATTCTATGTTATTGTATATCTAGGTGGATGCGGTGAGCGGCACAGTGAGGGTGGGTCTAATCTAGTACTGTATTCTATGTTATTGTATATCTAGGTGGATGCGGTGAGCGGCGCAGTGAGGGTGGGTCTAATGTAGTACTGTATTCTGTTATTGTATATCTAGGTGGATGCGATGAGCGGCACAGTGAGGGTGGGTCTAATCTAGTCTATGTTATTGTATATCTAGGTGGATGCAGTGAGCGAAGCGGAGATGGTGGGTCTAATCTAGTACTGTATTCTATGTTATTGTATATCTAGGTGGATGCAGTAAGCGGCACAGTGAGGGTGGGTCTAATCTAGTCTATGTTATTGTATATCTAGGTGGATGCGGTGAGCGGCGCAGTGAGGGTGGGTCTAATCTAGTCTGTTATTGTATATCTAGGTGGATGCAGTGAGCGGCACAGTGAGGGTGGGTCTAATCTAGTCTATGTTATTGTATATCTAGGTGGATGCAGTGAGCGGTGCAGTGAGGGTGGGTCTAATCTAGTCTATGTTATTGTATATCTAGGTGGATGCAGTGAGCGGCGCAGTGAGGGTGGGGAAGAGGCTGGACTATGAGAGACAGCAGATCTACAACCTGACTGTAGTGGCCGAGGACAGAGGGACACCTACCCTACGCTCTCTATCTTACCTGGACATAGAGGTACACACACACACACAAATAGAGGCGTAACAGCCGCCTCCCCACCTCACACACACCCATCCCACACACACTAACACCCCCCCCCCTCTCTCCTCACCTCTCCCCTCTCTCTCTCTTGCTCTCTCTCTCACTTTCAAATTCAGATTGCTTTATAGGCATAAAATACAATTTGTAGCCTTCAACTGTACCACCATTACCACTAGTATCATTTATACCTCTGATATCTCTACGACTACCATTACCACTAGTATCATTTATACCTCTGATATCTCTACGACTACCATTACCACTAGTATCATTTATACCTCTGATATCTCTATGACTACCATTACCACTAGTATCATTTATATCATTTATACCACTCCAATTTATCTCAATATCTCTACGACTTCCATTACCACTAGTATCATTTATACCTCTATCTCTACCATTACCACTAGTAGTGTTTATACCTCTGATATCTCTATGACTACCATTACCACTAGTATCATTTATATCTCTACGACTACCATTACCACTAGTATCATTTATACCTCTGATATCTCTACCATTACCACTAGTATCATTTATACCTCTGATATCTCTACCATTACCACTAGTATCATTTATACCTCTGATATCTCTACCATTACCACTAGTATCATTTATACCTCCAATATCTCTACGACTTCCATTACCACTAGTATCATTTATACCTCTATCTCTACCATTACCACTAGTAGTGTTTATACCTCTGATATCTCTATGACTACCATTACCACTAGTATAATTTATATCTCTATGACTACCATTACCACTAGTATCATTTATATCTCTACGACTACCATTACCACTAGTATCATTTATATCTCTATCTCTACGACTACCATTACCACTAGTAGTGTTTATACCTTCGACATCTCTACGACTACCATTACCACTAGTATCATTTATACCTCTGATATCTCTACCATTACCACTAGTATCATTTACACCTCCGATATCTCTACCATTACCACTAGTATCATTTATACCTCTGATATCTCTACCATTACCACTAGTATCATTTATACCTCTGATATCTCTACCATTACCACTAGTATCATTTACACCTCCGATATCTCTACCATTACCACTAGTATCATTTATACCTCTGATATCTCTACCATTACCACTAGTATCATTTATACCTCTGATATCTCTACCATTACCACTAGTATCATTTATACCTCTGATATCTCTACCATTACCACTAGTATCATTTATACCTCTGATATCTCTACGACTACCATTACCACTAGTAGTGTTTATACCTCCGACATCTCTACGACTACCATTACCACTAGTATCATTTATACCTCTGATATCTCTACCATTACCACTAGTATCATTTATACCTCCGATATCTCTACCATTACCACTAGTATCATTTATACCTCCGATATCTCTACCATTACCACTAGTATCATTTATACCTCTGATATCTCTACCATTACCACTAGTATCATTTATACCTCTGATATCTCTACCATTACCACTAGTATCATTTATACCTCTGATATCTCTACCATTACCACTAGTATCATTTATACCTCTGATATCTCTACCATTACCACTAGTATCATTTATACCTCTGATATCTCTACGACTACCATTACCACTAGTATCATTTATACCTCCGATATCTCTACGACTACCATTACCACTAGTATCATTTATACCTCTGATATCTCTACCATTACCACTAGTATCATTTACACCTCCGATATCTCTACGACTTCCATTACCACTAGTATCATTTATACCTCCGATATCTCTACGACTACCATTACCACTAGTATCATTTATACCTCTGATATCTCTACCATTACCACTAGTATCATTTACACCTCCGATATCTCTACGACTACTCACCATAACTATACAGTCATCCTCGCCATTACATCAGTACATCTACCGTCATTATTACAACTACTACTACTACAACCGCCATCATTAAACTGCTATCCTTACCATCACCCCTACTACCCATACCACTACTATATGGAATGATAATCACAACAACAATAATAATAATATTAAGTAAGTTACTGCTTACTATGCAGATGTTATAATTCAGTGTCCCTCAGGCTGTGGCAGGAAAATACATATTTGGTTTCAGTAGGAGCCGTTGTTCTTTCGTCCAATATTGTTTCATATTCTTCCTCTGGGTTTCATAAGATACAATTGTGAATAAATGTATTAATTTCTGCAAATAATGAATCTCTTGGTGAAGAATATTTCTCATACTAAAGGAGAAAGTGCATTTCTGTTTCTACCTCCCCTGTCGTGCAGTGACCACATACAGTCACCTCTTTGGGTAGCCATGTCTTTTTAGGTCTGCCGGTTTCTATTGCCAGATGGTGGTCACTCAGCCTGTACTTGGTCTGTCTCTGCTTCGTATCTCTGACAGAGTAGAGATAATCAGGCAGTTGGTCACTCAGCCTGTACTTGTTCTGTCTCTGCTTCGTATCTCTGACAGAGTAGAGATAATCAGTCAGTTGGTCACTCAGCCTGTACTTGGTCTGTCTCTGCTTCGTATCTCTGACAGAGTAGAGATAATCAGTCAGTTGGTCACTCAGCCTGTACTTGTTCTGTCTCTGCTTCGTATCTCTGACAGAGTAGAGATAATCAGTCAGTTGGTCACTCAGCCTGTACTTGTTCTGTCTCTGCTTCGTATCTCTGACAGAGTAGAGATAATCAGGCAGTTGGTCACTCAGCCTGTACTTGATCTGTCTCTGCTTCGTATCTCTGACAGAGTAGAGATAATCAGTCAGTTGGTCACTCAGCCTGTACTTGTTCAGGTTATCAGTCAACCTACCAGGGTAGTTACAAACAGCACAGGAATGAAATCATCAACATGTATTGGTCACATCTTAATTAATGCTTCAGATATTTGCTTTAAAGCAGATCTATTGGATGTAGTGATCACTGTATAATAGTAAAATATCTAGGAAATGTTGCAAAAGCTGGTCCTAATAAGAGGTCACACAGGTTTTGTAGTGATTCATATGTTGTTGATGTAAATCATATTTGTTGGTCCGTGGTGTGTAATGGAGAACAACCAGACGCTGCTGGTCCATGGTGTGTAATGGGGAGCAACCAGACGCTGCTGGTCCATGGTGTGTAATGAGGAGCAACCAGACGCTGCTGGTCTGTGGTGTGTAATGAGGAGCAACCAGACGCTGTTGGTCTGTGGTGTGTAATGAGGAGCAACCAGACGCTGCTGGTCTGTGGTGTGTAATGGGGAGCAACCAGACGCTGCTGGTCTGTGGTGTGTAATGGGGAGCAACCAGACGCTGTTGGTCTGAATGATAGTAAAAAGGCTTTGGAGAATCCTAAATGACATTTAGGGCAAAAAGGCAAACTCTGCTCCATCATTCGATGAGATGTCTCATTCATCACAAAACCCACTGATATTACCAACTAGCCACCGGGGTCTGACAATATGGATGGAATTTGTTTTAGGATAATAACAAACAATATTGCCACATCTTCAATTTGAAGCCTACTAGAGAGCTTGTGTCCTCAGGCCTGGAAGGAAGCTATAGTCGCTCCGCTACCTAAGAATAGTAAAATCTCCTTTTTTTCAAATAGCCGACCAATTAGCCTGTTACCAACCCTTAGCAAACTTCTGGAACAAATGGTGTTTGACCAGATACAATACTATTTTACAGTAAACAAATTGACAACAGACTTTCAGCATACTTATAGGGAATTTGTAATTTGATTTTAATGTTTGTGCTTTTCTTATAACTAATTTCTGTGTTCATGCAAGTTCAGTTTCAAGGTCTCAGGTTAGGGAGAAGAAGCCTCGTGAGATATTGGTCTGCCACATTAATGAAACAAAATGGAAATGATTAATGAATTATGCAAAATCATGCAAATATAACTTGTCTGTGTATATGAGACAACTGCTAGGTCTGCCCAGGCAGAGCTCCTGACAGACGTTCACTATGGTGCACTGAGTTGGTTGGAACCTCTCCAGCGCACAGACAAATAAACAGTGATTCATTTAAGATTGACTTTGAGTGCCCCTGTGTAAGAATTTCCACAACACATTCAACAAGCATGGCACTTACAGAAATGACTGATGATTGGCTGAGAGAAATTGATGATGAAAAGATTGTGGGAGCTGTTTTGTTAGACTTCAGTGCAGCTTTTGACATTATCGATCATAGTCTGCTGCTGGAAAAAATGTATGTGTTATGGCTTTACACCCCCTGCTGTGTTGTGGATAAAGAGTTACCTGTCTAACAGAACACAGAGGGTGTTCTGGCTTTACACCCCCTGCTGTGTTGTGGATAAAGAGTTACCTGTCTAACAGAACACAGAGGGTGTTCTTTAATGGAAGCCTCTCCAACATAATCCAGGTAGAATCAGGAATTATCCAGGCCCCTTTCTTTTTAAAAGCTTTACTGATGCTTTGAGTAAAGCCAGTGTGTCTATGTATGCGGATGACTCAACACTATACACGTCAGCTACTAAAGAAACTACAAAGACGTAAATTACAATTGTCTCAGAACAGAGCAGCACGGCTGGCCCTCGGATGTACACAGAGAGCTAACATTAATAATATGCATGTCAATCTCTCATGGCTCAACGTGGAGGAGAGACTGACTTCATCACTACTTGTTTTTCTAAGGACAAGCTGAATGCACCAAGCTGTCTGTTTAAACTACTAACTCACAGCTCAGACACCCATGCATACCCCACAAGACATGTCACCAGAGGTCTCTTCACAGTCCCCAAGTCCAGAACAGACTATGGGAGGAGCACAGTACTACATAGAGCCATGACTACATGGAACTCTATTCCACAGTACTACATAGAGCCATAACTACATGGAACTCTATTCCACAGTACTACATAGAGCCATAACTACATGGAACTCTATTCCACAGTACTACATAGAGCCATGACTACATGGAACTCTATTCCACAGTACTACATAGAGCCATGACTACATGGAACTCTATTCCACAGTACTACATAGAGCCATGACTACATGGAACTCTATTCCACAGTACTACATAGAGCCATGACTACATGGAACTCTATTCCACAGTACTACATAGAGACATGACTACATGGAACTCTATTCCAACTACTACATAGAGACATGACTACATGGAACTCTATTCCACACTACTACATAGAGCCATGACTACATGGAACTCTATTCCACAGTACTACATAGAGCCATGACTACATGGAACTCTATTCCACAGTACTACATAGAGCCATGACTACATGGAACTCTATTCCACAGTACTACATAGAGACATGACTACATGGAACTCTATTCCACAGTACTACATAGAGCCATGACTACATGGAACTCTATTCCACAGTACTACATAGAGCCATGACTACATGGAACTCTATTCCACAGTACTACATAGAGCCATGACTACATGGAACTCTATTCCACAGTACTACATAGAGCCATGACTACATGGAACTCTATTCCACAGTACTACATAGAGCCATGACTACATGGAACTCTATTCCACATCAGGTAACTGATGCAGCAGGAGAATCAGATTTGAAAAACAGATAAAAATACACTTTATGGAACAGCGGGGACTGTGAAGAGACACACACACAGACACATGATAAGACAGGCTCTCTACACATTGTTAAATTACCAGCCTAGTTGGTTTAACTACAGGAAACGACAGCAACCTTCCCGCTAGCCATGATTGGCTGAGATACTGAGTGGGCTGGACATTCCGAGAGATGAGTTTGGATTGGTCTGCCATGTAGTGGTTGAAAAAAACAAGTTTTAATGACTCTATCTCTCTGTGTATGTAAACTTCCGACTTCAACTGTAGTTATTGTTGGGTCTTTATGTGCAATACGTTTGTGTAGATAAAATTCCTCCATCTTGTATGGCTAATTATTGCTTTGTTGTGTTTTAAATTGTTCCACATGTCCCAGAACTGATTTTGGGTCAATTGTGTTTTCAATGTCATCAAGTGTCTTGTTGGTATAATTCAGTTTCTTGCGTTTCAGTGTATATTTATACTGTTTATTTATTTATTTATACTGTTTATTTATTTATTTATACTGTTTCAAAGTGTTCGTAGCTCTTGGTTGTTTTGCTGCTTATCGTTTTCATTTGACATTTGTTTTAGGTGTTTTCTAACTGTTTTTACATTCCTTATCAAACCATTTTTCAGAAACATTTTTTTTTGAAGTTTCTGATGTTGCATTTCTTTGGTTTTCTCAGATTTGCTTTTGATGCTGCTTTTTGGAATATGCAACTGGGGTATTGATTTGTGATACATTTGCAAAAAATGTTTTTTGCTTTGTCATTATGGGGTATTGTGATGTCATTACGGGGTACTGTGATGTCATTACGGGGTACTCTGATGTCATTACGGGGTACTGTGATGTCATTACGGGGTACTCTGATGTCATTACGGGGTACTGTGATGTCATTATGGGGTACTCTGATGTCATTACGGGATACTGTGATGTCATTATGGGGTACTGTGCTGTCATTACGGGGTACTGTGATGTCATTACGGGTACTGTGATGTCATTACGGGGTACGGTGATGTCATTACGGGGTACTGTGATGTCATTACGGGGTACTGTGATGTCATTACGGGGTACTGTGATGTCATTACGGGATACTGTGATGTCATTACGGGGTACTGTGATGTCATTATGGGGTACTGTGATGTCATTACGGGGTACTGTGCTGTCATTACGGGGTACTGTGATGTCATTACGGGGTACTGTGATGTCATTACGGGGTACTGTGATGTCATTACGGGGTACTGTGATGTCATTACGGGGTACTGTGATGTCATTACGGGGTACTGTGATGTCATTACGGGTACTGTGATGTCATTACGGGGTACTGTGATGTCATTACGGGGTACTGTGATGTCATTACGGGGTACTCTGATGTCATTACGGGGTACTCTGATGTCATTACGGGGTACTGTGATGTCATTACGGGGTACTGTGATGTCATTACGGGGTATTGTGATGTCATTACGGGGTATTGTGATGTCATTACGGGGTACTCTGATGTCATTACGGGGTACTCTGATGTCATTACGGGGTACTGTGATGTCATTACGGGGTACTCTGATGTCATTACGGGGTACTGTGATGTCATTACGGGGTACTCTGATGTCATTACGGGGTACTCTGATGTCATTACGGGGTACTCTGATGTCATTACGGGGTACTGTGATGTCATTACGGGTACTGTGATGTCATTACGGTGTACTGTGATGTCATTACGGGGTACTGTGATGTCATTACGGGGTACTGTGATGTCATTACGGGGTACTCTGATGTCATTACGGGGTACTGTGATGTCATTACGGGGTACTGTGATGTCATTACTGTGGGGTACTGTGATGTCATTACGGGGTACTGTGATGTCATTACGGGGTACTGTGATGTCATTACGGGGTACTGTGATGTCATTACGGGGTACTGTGATGTCATTACGGGGTCCTCTGATGTCATTACGGGGTACTCTGATGTCATTATGGGGTACTCTGATGTCATTACGGGGTACTGTGATGTCATTACGGGGTACTGTGATGTCATGACGGGGTACTCTGATGTCATTACGGGGTACTGTGATGTCATTACGGGGTACTGTGTGTAGATTGATGAAGTAAAAACACTTTTTAATACATTTTAGAATAAGGCCGTAACGTAGTAAAAGTCAATGCACTGTAGGTGTGGACTGTGGTTAGTGCTGTGTAGAGCTGGGCTGAGTTAAGGTGGGTTTGATCTGGTTGAGCTGTGCTGTGGCTAGTTCTGCTGTCCTGAGGCTGGCCTGGTCTGGTGCTGTGGTGCTGCGGTGCTGTGGTGCTGTACTGGTTGCCCTTTTCATGTGTCTTATACATTTTGCAGGAGGTTAGGAAGTGTAGGTCAGTTTCCACCTCAAATCAAATCAAATTGTATTTGTCACATACACATGGTTAGCAGATGTTAATGCGAGTGTAGCGAAATGCTTGTGCTTCTATTTCCGACAGTGCAGTAATAACCAACGAGTAATCTAACAATTCCCCAACAACTATATAAGTATATGGATGAGCGAGATGGCCAAGCAGCAAGGTGCAGTAGATAATATAAAATACAGTATATACACGTGATATGAGTTATGAAATATATATAAACATTGTTAAAGTGGCATTATTTATTTGACTCGTGATCCATTTATTAAAGTGGCCAGTGATTGGGTCTCAATGTAGGCAGCAGACTCACTGAGTTAGTGATGGCTGTTTAACAGTCTGAACCTGTTTTTCAGTCTCTCGGTCCCAGCTTTGATGCACCTGTACTGACCTCGTCTTCTGGATGATAGCTGGGTGAACAGGCAGGGTGCTGTAGGTGTCATGGAGGGCAGGTAGTTTGCCCCCGGTGATGCGTTGTGCAGACCTATATACCATCAACACCACACATTTTGGGGGGGTTGGAGGGTTTGTGTTTTGTCCTGTAGTTCATTCAATGTAGCTCCAGCTCTCTGAGCTCCACCACGTCTCTCTCCAGCTCTCTGAGCTCCACCACGTCTCTCTCCAGCTCTCTGAGCTCCACCACGTCTCTCTCCAGCTCTCTGAGCTCCACCACGTCTCTCTCCAGCTCTCTGAGCTCCACCACGTCTCTCTCCAGCTCTCTGAGCTCCACCACGTCTCTCTCCAGCTCTCTGAGCTCCACCACGTCTCTCTCCAGCTCTCTGAGCTCCACCACGTCTCTCTCCAGCTCTCTGAGCTCCACCACGTCTCTCTCCAACTCTCTCCAGCTCTCTGAGCTCCACCATGTCTCTCTCCAACTCTCTGAGCTCCACCATGTCTCTCTCCAGCTCTCTGAGCTCCACCATGTCTCTCTCTAGCTCTCTGAGCTCCACCATGTCTCTCTCCAGCTCTCTGAGCTCCACCACGTCTCTCTCCAGCTCTCTGAGCTCCACCACATCTCTCTGAGCTCCACCATGCCTCTCTGAGCTCCACCATGTCTCTCTCCAGCTCTCTGAGCTCCACCACGTCTCTCTCCAGCTCTCTGAGCTCCACCACATCTCTCTGAGCTCCACCATGTCTCTCTGAGCTCCACCATGTCTCTCTCCAGCTCTCTGAGCTCCACCATGTCTCTCTCCAGCTCTCTGAGCTCCACCACATCTCTCTCTGAGCTCCACCATGTCTCTCTGAGCTCCACCATGTCTCTCTCCAGCTCTCTGAGCTCCACCTTGTCTCTCTCCAGCTCTGTGAATGTATCCCTCTCAATGATGGAGAAGCAGTGCAGTTGTGGGACCTGGGTGTGTTCAGTGCTGTTGGGGGGGGTGACTCTCCTCGTCTGCAGGACAGTTTTGTAGAAGTGTGATCAGACTCGCTCGGGGAGTTGTCACCAAGAGAAAGCTTCTCCTGCCGTGCTCTCTCTTTTGATTCTGTGGAAGTCCTTTTGGAAATGTTTGAAGTGGCCCTCCTCCAACACAGTTCTTTATTTGTACAGGTTGACAGAGGGCGTCTGAGGGTCCTCGTTTTCCAGTGTTCTGATGTCCCGCCAATACCTTCTCTCTTAAAAAGAGGGGTAGTGTGCTCTTATAGCGCTGTGCCATGCCCAGGGAAGGTCCGTGTGGATGAATAGGTTGTCTCCAGATTGTAAGAGGCTTGGTAGCCTCTTAATTTAGCATTCAGTCTTTATAAAGTTAAATATCTAGAAATTTATTGGCATGTTGTTTTCATTCAAGGCTTTCGAAGTAGCTTCAGACTGAACGTTTCTTACTCAGTTCCAGGTTGGAAGGATATTTTCATGTTTCAGTTTGTGCTTCTTCTGCTTGTTGTTCGTTTGTCGGAAAGTTTGCTGGATAATCCTTGGTAGTAAAAATCCTAATTAGGTAATTTTGTCCAAAATCAGGGTGTAGGTTTACACTTTGGATTGGTGTAAAGGTTATATTGTGAAGGGTATTATTCTGTATATGTCCTTGTCAAAAAAAATCCAAGTTTATGCAAGTCGAAATCTATATGTTTTTCAGAAAAACATTGAAAGATTCAGGAGCTCATCTGCTCATGACCTTCTGTGGCTCTGTCTCAGAAGCTCTGTCGCTGTGGCTCTGTCTCAGAAGCTCTGTCGCTGTGGCTCTGTCTCAGAAGCTCTGTCGCTGTGGCTCTGTCTCAGAAGCTCTGTCTCAGAGGCTCTGTCTCTGTGGCTCTGTCTCTGTGGCTCTGTCTCTGTGGATCTGTCTCTGTGGCTCTGTCTCTGTGGCTCTGTCTCTGTGCCCTGTCTCTGTGACTCTGTCTCTGTGGCTCTGTCTCAGAAGCTCTGTCTCTGTGGCTCTGTCTCAGAAGCTCTGTCTCTGTGGCTCTGTCTCTGTGGCTCTGTCTCAGAAGCTCTGTCTCTGTGGCTCTATCTCTGTGGCTCTGTCTCTGTGGCTCTGTCTCTGTGGCTCTGTCTCTGTGATTCTGTCACAGTGGAACCATCATTATGTTGTTGTATATAACTGACAGTAATACACAGTGGAACCATCATCATGTTGTTTCTATATAACTGACAGTAATACACAGTTGAACCATCATCAACATGTTGTATATAACTGACAGTAATACACAGTGGAACCATCATCATGTTGTTGTATATAACTGACAGTAATACACAGTGGAACCATCATCATGTTGTATATAACTGACAGTAATATACAGTTGAACCATCATCATGTTGTATATAACTGACAGTAATACACAGTGGAACCATCATCATGTTGTTGTATATAACTGACAGTAATACACATTGGAACCATCATCATGTTGTTGTATATAACTGACAGTAATACACAGTGGAACCATCATCATGTTGTTGTATATAACTGACAGTAATACACATTGGAACCATCATCATGTTGTTGTATATAACTGACAGTAATACACAGTGGAACCATCATCATGTTGTTGTATATAACTGACAGTAATACACATTGGAACCATCATCATGTTGTTGTATATAACTGACAGTAATACACAGTGGAACCATCATCATGTTGTTGTATATAACTGACAGTAATACATAGTGGAACCATCATCATGTTGTATATAACTGACAGTAATACACAGTGGAACCATCATCATGTTGTTGTATATAACTGACAGTAATACATAGTGGAACCATCATCATGTTGTATATAACTGACAGTAATACACAGTGGAACCATCATCATGTTGTTGTATATAACTGACAGTAATACATAGTGGAACCATCATCATGTTGTATATAAATGACAGTAATACACAGTGGAACCATCATCATGTTGTTGTGTATGACTTACAGTAATACATAGTGGAACCATCATCATGTTGTATATAACTGACAGTAATACACAGTGGAACCATCATCATGTTGTATATTACTGACAGTAATACACAGTGGAACCATCATCATGTTGTATATAACTGACAGTAATACATAGTGGAACCATCATCATGTTGTTGTATATAACTGACAGTAATACACAGTGGAACCATCATCATGTTGTATATAACTGACAGTAATACATAGTGGAACCATCATCATGTTGTATATAACTGACAGTAATACACAGTGGAACAATCATCATGTTGTTGTATATAACTGACAGTAATACACAGTGGAACCATCATCATGTTGTATATAACTGACAGTAATACACAGTGGAACCATCATCATGTTGTTGTATATAACTGACAGTAATACACAGTGGAACCATCATCATGTTGTTGTATATAACTGACAGTAATACACAGTGGAACCATCATCATGTTGTATATAACTGACAGTAATACACAGTGGAACCATCAACATGTTGTATATAGCTGACAGTAATACACAGTGGAACCATCATCATGTTGTATATAACTGACTGTAATACATCGTGGAACCATCATCATGTTGTTGTATATAACTGACAGTAATACACAGTGGAACCATCATCATGTTGTATATAGCTGACAGTAATACACAGTGGAACCATCATCATGTTGTATATAACTGACAGTAATACACAGTGGAACCATCATCATGTTGTTGTATATAACTGACAGTAATACACAGTGGAACCATCATCATGTTGTATATAACTGACAGTAATACACAGTGGAACCATCATCATGTTGTTGTATATAACTGACAGTAATACACAGTGGAACCATCATCATGTTGTATATAACTGACAGTAATACACAGTGGAACCATCATCATGTTGTATATAACTGACAGTAATACACAGTGGAACCATCATCATGTTGTATATAACTGACAGTAATACACAGTGGAACCATCATCATGCTGTTGTATATAACTGACAGTAATACACAGTGGAACCATCATCATGTTGTATATAACTGACAGTAATACACAGTGGAACCATCATCATGTTGTATATAACTGACAGTAATACACAGTGGAATCATCATGTTGTTGTATATAACTGACAGTAATACACATTGGAACCATCATCATGTTGTTGTATATAACTGACAGTAATACATAGTGGAACCATCATCATGTTGTTGTATATAACTGACAGTAATACACAGTGGAACCATCATCATGTTGTTGTATATAACTGACAGTAATACAAAGTGGAACCATCATCATGTTGTATATAACTGACAGTAATACACAGTGGAACCATCATCATGTTGTTGTATATAACTGACAGTAATACACAGTGGAACCATCATCATGTTGTATATAACTGACTGTAATACATCGTGGAACCATCATCATTTTGTATATAACTGACAGTAATAAACAGTGGAACCATCATCATGTTGTATATAACTGACAGTAACACACAGTGGAACCATCATCATGTTGTATATAACTGACAGTAATACACAGTGGAACCATCATCATGTTGTTGTATATAACTGACAGTAATACACAGTGGAACCATCATCATGTTGTATATAGCTGACAGTAATACACAGTGGAACAATCATCATGCTGTTGTATATAACTGACAGTAATACACAGTGGAACCATCATCATGCTGTTGTATATAACTGACAGTAATACATAGTGGAACCATCATCATGTTGTATATAACTGACAGTAATACACAGTGGAACCATCATCATGTTGTTGTATATAACTGACAGTAATACATAGTGGAACCATCATCATGTTGTATATAACTGACAGTAATACATAGTGGAACCATCATCATGTTGTATATAACTGACAGTAATACACAGTGGAACCATCATCATGTTGTATATAACTGATAGTAATACATAGTGGAACCATCATCATGTTGTATATAAATGACAGTAATACACAGTGGAACCATCATCATGTTGTTCTATATAACTGACAGTAATACACAGTGGAAACATTATCATGTTGTATATAACTGACAGTAATACATAGTGGAACCATCATCATGTTGTATATAACTGACAGTAATACACAGTGGAACCATCATCATGTTGTATATAACTGACAGTAATACACAGTGGAACCATCATCATGTTGTATATAACTGACAGTAATACATAGTGGAACCACCATCATGTTGTTGTATATAACTGACAGTAATACATAGTGGAACCATCATCATGTTTTATATAACTGACAGTAATACACAGTGGAACCATCATCATGCTGTTGTATATAACTGACAGTAATACACAGTGGAACCATCATCATGTTGTTGTATATAACTGACAGTAATACACAGTGGAACCATCATCATGTTGTATATAACTGACAGTAATACACAGTGTAACCATCATCATGCTGTATATAATTGACAGTAATACATAGTGGAACCATCATCATGTTGTATATAACTGACAGTAATACACAGTGGAACAATCATCATGTTGTTTTATATAACTGACAGTAATACACAGTGGAACCATCATCATGTTGTATATAACTGACAGTAATACACAGTGGAACCATCATCATGTTGTTGTATATAACTGACAGTAATACACAGTGGAACCATCATCATGTTGTATATAACTGACAGTAATACACAGTGGAACCATCAACATGTTGTATATAGCTGACAGTAATACACAGTGGAACCATCATCATGTTGTATATAACTGACTGTAATACATCGTGGAACCATCATCATGTTGTTGTATATAACTGACAGTAATACACAGTGGAACCATCATCATGTTGTATATAGCTGACAGTAATACACAGTGGAACCATCATCATGTTGTATATAACTGACAGTAATACACAGTGGAACAATCATCATGTTGTTGTATATAACTGACAGTAATACACAGTGGAACCATCATCATGTTGTATATAACTGACAGTAATACACAGTGGAACCATCATCATGTTGTATATAGCTGACAGTAATACACAGTGGAACAATCATCATGTTGTTGTATATAACTGACAGTAATACACAGTGGAACCATCATCATGTTGTATATAACTGACAGTAATACACAGTGGAACCATCAACATGTTGTATATAGCTGACAGTAATACACAGTGGAACCATCATCATGTTGTATATAACTGACAGTAATACACAGTGGAACCATCATCATGTTGTTGTATATAACTGACAGTAATACACAGTGGAACCATCATCATGTTGTATATAACTGACAGTAATACACAGTGGAACCATCATCATGTTGTTGTATATAACTGACAGTAATACACAGTGGAACCATCATCATGTTGTTGTATATAACTGACAGTAATACATAGTGGAACCATCATCATGTTGTATATAACTGACAGTAATACACAGTGGAACCATCATCATGTTGTTGTATATAACTGACAGTAATACACAGTGGAACCATCATCATGTTGTATATAACTGACAGTAATACACAGTGGAACCATCATCATGTTGTTGTATATAACTGACAGTAATACACAGTGGAACCATCATCATGTTGTATATAACTGACAGTAATACACAGTGGAACCATCATCATGTTGTTGTATATAACTGACAGTAATACACAGTGGAACCATCATCATGTTGTATATAGCTGACAGTAATACATAGTGGAACCATCATCATGTTGTTGTTTATAACTGACAGTAATACATAGTGGAACCATCATCATGTTGTATATAACTGACAGTGATACATAGTGGAACCATCATCATGTTGTATATAACTGACAGTAATACATAGTGGAACCATCATCATGTTGTTGTATATAACTGACAGTAATACACAGTGGAACCATCATCATGTTGTTGTATATAACTGACAGTAATACACAGTGGGACAATCATCATGTTGTTGTATATAACTGACAGTAATACACAGTGGAACCATCATCATGTTGTTGTATATAACTGACAGTAATACATAGTGGAACCATCATCATGTTGTATATAACTGACAGTAATACACAGTGGAACCATCATCATGTTGTTGTATATAACTGACAGTAATACACAGTGGAACCATCATCATGTTGTATATAACTGACAGTAAAACATAGTGGAACCATCATCATGTTGTATATAACTGACAGTAATACACAGTGGAACCATCATCATGTTGTTGTATATAACTGACAGTAATACACAGTGGAACCATCATCATGTTGTATATAACTGACAGTAATACACAGTTGAACCATCATCATCATGTTGTATATAACTGACAGTAATACACAGTGGAACCATCATCATGTTGTATATAACTGACAGTAATACTGACAGTAATACACTGTGCAATCAGTGGAACCATCATCATGTTGTTGTATATAACTGACAGTAATACACAGTGGAACCATCATCATGTTGTTGTATATAACTGACAGTAATACACAGTGGAACCATCATCATGTTGTTGTATATAACTGACAGTAATACACAGTGGAACAATCATCATGCTGTTGTATATAACTGACAGTAATACACAGTGGAACCATCATCATGTTGTATATAACTGACAGTAATACACAGTGGAACCATCATCATGTTGTTGTATATAACTGACAGTAATACACAGTGGAACAATCATCATGCTGTTGTATATAACTGACAGTAATACATAGTGGAACCATCATCATGTTGTTGTATATAACTGACAGTAATACACAGTGGAACCATCATCATGTTGTATATAACTGACAGTAATACACAGTGGAACCATCATCATGTTGTATATAGCTGACAGTAATACACAGTGGAACAATCATCATGCTGTTGTATATAACTGACAGTAATACACAGTGGAACCATCATCATGTTGTTGTATATAACTGACAGTAATACATAGTGGAACCATCATGCTGTTGTATATAACTGACAGTAATACATAGTGGAACCATCATCATGCTGTTGTGGAACCATCATCATGTTAACTGACAGTAATACACAGTGGAACCATCATCATGTTGTATATAACTGACAGTAATACACAGTGGAACCATCATCATGTTGTATATAACTGACAGTAATACATAGTGGAACCATCATCATGTTGTATATAACTGACAGTAATACACAGTGGAACCATCATCATGTTGTTGTATATAACTGACAGTAATACATAGTGGAACCATCATCATGTTGTATATAACTGACAGTAATACATAGTGGAACCATCATCATGTTGTATATAACTGACAGTAATACACAGTGGAACAATCATCATGTTGTTGTATATAACTGACAGTAATACACAGTGGAACCATCATCATGTTGTTGTATATAACTGACAGTAATACATAGTGGAACCATCATGCTGTTGTATATAACTGACAGTAATACATAGTGGAACCATCATCATGCTGTTGTATATAACTGACAGTAATACACAGTGGAACCATCATCATGCTGTTGTATATAACTGACAGTAATACATAGTGGAACCATCATCATGTTGTTGTATATAACTGACAGTAATACATAGTGGAACCATCATCATGCTGTTGTATATCTTAGGGGTGTGTCTTGGCTATAAAAGACCTTTGTACTTTTGTCTCTTTGCTCTCAGCGAATAATTTGATCGTGATTCGTCGACCAGCCATCATTATCGTAGAGACTCAAACGATTCACTTTATATGTCTGTGTTGTATTGACCTGCTCCCTTATTAATAAGTGAATAAAGATTTCGTTTAATTGTAATTCTGACTTGCGTGATAAGTTTGTCTCTCTTCATTTGATAGTAAACCACAGGTTTACGAGAAGAGAGAGAGAGCAAGAGAGAAGGTTTTTTCCCTCAGCCAGAATAATTCACAGCTTTATGTTATTAGCGCAGAAGTTTGGGAAATGATTGAGATATTTTCTTGAAAAAATATTGTCTAATGTGGGAGTATTTCTCATAGTCGAGGAGGATCTCTGTCTCTACCCGTTCAGTGTTTTGTCTTTATTTTAGTATGGTCAGGGCGTGAGTTGGGTGGGTTGTCTATGTTAGTTTGTCTATGATTTTCTATTTCTGTGTTTGGCCTGGTATGGTTCTCAATCAGAAGCAGCTGTCAATCGTTGTCCCTGATTGAGAACCATATTTAGGGAGCCTGTTTTCCTTTGTGTTTTGTGGGTGGTTATTTTCTGTTTAGTGTTGTACCTTACAGGACTGTTCGTTGGGTTTTCAGTGTTCATTAGAATATTTAAACTATGAACACTTACCACGCTGCACCTTGGTCCTCCTCTCCTTCCCCAGACGACACGCGTTACAGATAGACACTCCTCTTTGGGCGGCCATGTCTATTTGGGTCTCCCTTTTTCTTCAGCCAATTGGATTGGTTGCTGAGGCTGTGTTTGGTCCCATTGGCCCATTGTACATGTTTAACTATGGTATTCCCTCATTTGAAGGAGTGTCTGCTGGTCTGATTCATGACCTTTTTCTGGAAAACCACGACTTTGGTTTTCTGAAAGTTGATGTTCATTGTCCAGTTGATGCTGTATTCCTAAATAATGTTGAGTTCCTGTTGACCTTGATCTGTTGGTGACCGTAGGACAAGGTTATCTGGGTACAGCAGGAATCTGTCCATGGGCTGCAGATCGGTCTCTCTCTCTCTCTCTTCTCTCCTCACCTGTCCTCTCTCTCCTCTCCTCACCTGTCCTCTCTCTCTCTTCTCTCGTCACCTGTCCTTTCTCTCTCTCTTCTCTCCTTACCTGTCCTCTCTCTTCTCTCCTTACCTGTCATTTCTCTCTCTCTTCTCTCCTCACCTGTCCTCTCTCTCTCTTCTCTCCTCACCTGTCATCTCTCTCTCTCTCCTCTCCTCACCTGTCATCTCTCTCTCTCTTCTCTCCTCACCTGTCATCTCTCTCTCTCTCTCCTCACCTGTCATCTCTCTCTCTTCTCTCCTCACCTGTCATCTCTCTCTCTCTTCTCTCCTCACCTGTCATCTCTCTCTCTCTCTCCTCACCTGTCCTCTCTCTCTCTTCTCTCCTCACCTGTCATCTCTCTCTCTCTTCTCTCCTCACCTGTCATCTCTCTCTCTCTCCTCTCCTCACCTGTCATCTCTCTCTCTCTTCTCTCCTCACCTGTCCTCTCTCTCTCTCTCTCCTCTCCTCACCTGTCCTCTCTCTCTCTCTCCTCTCCTCACCTGTCCTCTCTCTCTCTCTCCTCTCCTCACCTGTCCTCTCTTTCTCTCCTCTCCTCACCTGTCATCTCTCTCTCTCTTCTCTCCTCACCTGTCCTCTCTCTTTCTCTCCTCTCCTCACCTGTCATCTCTCTCTCTCTCTTCTCTCCTCACCTGTCATCTCTCTCTCTCTCTTCTCTCCTCACCTGTCATCTCTCTCTCTCTTCTCTCCTCACCTGTCATCTCGCTCTCTCTTCTCTCCTCACCTGTCATCTCTCTCTCTCTTCTCTCCTCACCTGTCCTCTCTCTCTCTCTCTCCTCTCCTCACCTGTCCTCTCTCTCTCTCTCCTCTCCTCACCTGTCCTCTCTCTCTCTCTCCTCTCCTCACCTGTCCTCTCTCTTTCTCTCCTTCTCTCCAGGTGGTGGACGTGGATGAGAACCTGTTCTCTCCATACTTCTCTGAGTTTGCTGTGCGGGGCAGTGTGAAGGAGAACAGCAGAGTAGGGACCAGTGTCCTGGTGGTCAGTGCTAGAGACGAGGGGGGAGACAGGGTCGTCAGGTACTCTGTCAGAGGAGGCAGTGGGATCGGCAGCTTCTCCGTCGATGAGGAAACAGGTATGCACCATGATGAATTCCTGTAAAGGTGTCAGCATGCTTCAGTTTACTGAGTGTTAAACCCTGTATTATCAGCATATTCTACAGTATTTAAGAAATATACTTGTTACAGGTGTTCTTACCTTCAACAGTGTTATCCTGTGATCAAGCCATCAATGTTTTGTGGTTCTGTAAAATTGTTAGCTAACGGGTTAGCAATTAGCATGTTTGACATTTCAGTGGAAATACTACTTTCATCTTTTTTTGATGAGCGGATCAGCTAAAAAATACATCCTGTATTATCGGCATACAGTTATCGGCCACCTTACTATTTTGTTCAATTACAAGATATATCCTTTTCATTTTGTTTAAAGGTTCCTAGATTGAATCCCCGAGCTGACAAGGTAAAAATCTGTCGTTTTGCCCTTGAACAAGGCAGTTAACCCACTGTTCCTAGATCAGTTATCCCACTGTTCCTAGACCAGTTAACCCACTGTTCCTAGGCTGTCGTTGTAAATAAGAATTTGTTCTTAATTAACTTGCCTAGTTAAAATAAATGTAAACATAAAAACAAGACAAAAAAAAAAAAAGAGGCACTCGTGTCTGGAATATTTACTAGATAGTTGACTAGTTGCCTTCCGGTTAAAAAATAAATGAATCTCGTCAACTTTTCATTGCGTAGCCCGGTGCTCCCACCTGTGAACTCTTAAAAATGGTTCTTCAACAACATTTTCTTCAGTGTTGCAGCTAAATAAGGTCTCATAATTTGTTTTATAGATGAATCTTATGTTTTGAGAAAGTAGATAACAGTTTAATAATAAAATATAAATGAATTTGAATAATTTACGTCAAATAAAACTTTAATTCCAGTGACGTGCATTGACATAAAAAATGAAAACACTGTTGGAGTTTGTGTGGCAGAGAAAAGTAAACGAAATAATACACAGATGGGCTGAATAAATAAATAGATCATATTTTAGACATAAATAATTGCATATGAAAACAAACAATTAAATCTCGACTTCCATCACAATAAAATACAGCTCCCCCGTCACCTCTGGATCCCCCTGCAGTGGAACCAGTGCTGACAGAAGTCACTGCAGTGGGACCAGTGCTGACAGAAATCACTGCAGTGGAACCAGTGCTGACAGAAATCACTGCAGTAGAACCAGCGCTGACAGAAATCACTGCACACCCCTGCAGTGGAACCAGTGCTGACAGAAGTCACTGCAGTGGAACCAGTGCTGACAGAAATCACTGCAGTGGAACCAGTGCTGACAGAAATCACTGCACACCCCTGCAGTGGAACCAGTGCTGACAGAAATCACTGCACACCCCTGCAGTGGAACCAGTGCTGACAGAAATCACTGCAGACTCCTGGCACCAGAGGAGAGAGGCGAGAGGAGAGAGACGAGAGGAGAGAGGCGAGAGGAGAGAAGGGGAGAGGAGAGAGGCGAGAGGAGAGAGACCAGAGGAGAGAGACCAGAGGAGAGAGACCAGAGGAGAGAGAAGAGAGGAGAGAGACGAGAGGAGAGAGAAGAGAGGAGAGAGACGAGAGGAGAAAGACCAGAGGAGAGAGACCGGAGGAGAGAGACAAGAGGAGAGAGACGAGAGGAGAGAGACGAGAGGAGAGAAGGGGAGCAAAGGGGAGAGGAGGGGAGATAGACGAGAGGAGAGAGACCAGAGGAGAGAGACCAGAGGAGAAAGACAAGAGGAGAGAAGGGGAGCAAAGGGGAGAGGAGGGGAGATAGACGAGAGGAGAGAGACCAGAGGAGAGAGGAGAGAGGAGAGAGGAGAGAGGCGAGAGGAGAGAGACCAGAGGAGAGAGACGAGAGGAAGAGAGACGAGAGGAAGAGAAAGACAAGAGGAGAGAGACCAGAGGAGAGAGACGAGAGGAGATAGATGAGAGGAGAGACGAGAGGAGAGGAGAGAGACGAGAGGAGAGAGTAGAAAGACAAGAGAGAAAGACAAGAGGAGAGAGACCAGAGGAGAGAAGGGGAGCAAAGGGGAGAGGAGAGAGAAGAGACGAGAGGGAGAGACGAGAGGAGAGAGAGACGAGAGAGAGAGCGAGAGGAGAGAGGAGGAGAGAGAGAGGAGAGAGGCGAGAGGAGAGAGGCGAGAGGAGAGAGGCGAGAGGAGAGAGGCGAGAGGAGAGAGGCGAGAGGAGAGAGGAGGAGAGGAGAGAGACCAGAGAGGAGAGAGACAAGAGGAGAGAGACAAGAGGAGAGAAGGGGAGCAAAGGGGAGAGGAGGGGAGATAGACGAGAGGAGATAGACGAGAGGAGATAGACGAGAGGAGAGAGACCAGAGGAGAGAGACCAGAGGAGAGAGACCAGAGGAGAGAAGGGGAGCAAAGGGGAGAGGAGGGGAGATAGAGGAGAGAGACGAGAGGAGAGAGACGAGAGGAGAGAGACCAGAGGAGAGAGACGAGAGGAGAGAGATGAGAGGAGAGAGACCAGAGGAGAGAGACCAGAGGAGAGAGACCAGAGGTATTGCGTCAGACAACAACATTGACGAATACGCTGATTCGGTGTGCGAGTTCATTAGAATGTGCGTTGAAGATGTCGTTCCCATAGCAACGATTAAAACATTCCCTAACCAGAAACCTTGGATTGATGGCAGCATTTGTGTGAAACTGAAGGCACGAACCACTGCTTTTAATCAGGGCAAGGTGTCTGGTAACATGACTGAATACAAACAGTGCAGCTATTCCCTCCGCAAGGCTATCAAACAAGCTAAGCGCCAGTACAGAGACAAAGTAGAATCTCAATTCAACGGCTCAGACACAAGAGGCATGTGGCAGGGTCTACAGTCAATCACGGACTACAGGAAGAAACCCAGCCCAGTCACGGACCAGGATGTCTTGCTCCCAGGCAGACTAAATAACTTTTTGCCCGCTTTGAGGACAATACAGTGCCACTGACACGGCCTGCAACGAAAACATGCGGTCTCTCCTTCACTGCAGCCGAAGTGAGTAAGACATTTAAACGTGTTAACCCTCGCAAGGCTGCAGGCCCAGACGGCATCCCCAGCCGCGCCCTCAGAGCATGCGCAGACCAGCTGGCCGGTGTGTTTATGGACATATTCAATCAATCCCTATACCAGTCTGCTGTTCCCACATGCTTCAAGAGGGCCACCATTGTTCCTGTTCCCAAGAAAGCTAAGGTAACTGAGCTAAACGACTACCGCCCGTAGCACTCACATCCGTCATCATGAAGTGCTTTGAGAGACTAGTCAAGGACCATATCACCTCCACCCTACCTGACACCCTAGACCCACTCCAATTTGCTTACCGCCCAAATAGGTCCACAGACGATGCAATCTCAACCACACTGCACACTGCCCTAACCCATCTGGACAAGAGGAATACCTATGTGAGAATGCTGTTCATCGACTACAGCTCGGCATTCAACACCATAGTACCCTCCAAGCTCGTCATCAAGCTCGAGACCCTGGGACTCGACCCCGCCCTGTGCAACTGGGTTCTGGACTTCCTGACGGGCCGCCCCCAGGTGGTGAGGGTAGGCAACAACATCTCCTCCCCGCTGATCCTCAACACTGGGGCCCCACAAGGGTGCGTTCTGAGCCCTCTCCTGTACTCCCTGTTCACCGACGACACAACAGTGGTAGGCTTGATTACCAACAACGACGAGACGGCCTACAGGGAGGAGGTGAGGGCCCTCGGAGTGTGGTGTCAGGAAAATAACCTCACACTCAACGTCAACAAAGCTAAGGAGATGATTGTGGACTTCAGGAAACAGCAGAGAGAACACCCCCCATCCACATCGATGGAACAGTAGTGGAGAGGGTAGCAAGTTTTAAGTTCCTCGGCATACACATCACAGACAAACTGAATTGGTCCACTCACACAGACAGCATCGTGAGGAAGGCGCAGCAGCGCCTCTTCAACCTCAGGACGCTGAAGAAATTCGGCTTGTCACCAAAAGCACTCACAAACTTCTACAGATGCACAATCGAGAGCATCCTGGCTGGCTGTATCACCGCCTGGTATGGCAACTGCACCGCCCTCAACCGTAAGGCTCTCCAGAGGGTAGTGAGGTCTGCACAACGCATCACCGGGGGCAAACTACCTGCCCTCCAGGACACCTACACCACCCGATGCTACAGGAAGGCCATAAAGATCATCAAGGACATCAACCACCGAGCCACTGCCTGTTCACCCCGCTGTCATCCAGAAGGCGAGATCAGTACAGGTGCATCAAAGCTGGGACCGAGAGACTGAAAAACAGCTTCTATCTCAAGGCCATCAGACTGTTAAACAGCCACCACTAACATTGAGTGGCTACTGCCAACACACTGTCAATGACACTGACTCTACTCCAGCCACTTTAATAATGGGAATTGATGGGAAATGATGTAAATATATCACTAGCCACTTTAAACAATGCTACCTTATATAATGTTACTTACCCTACATTATTCATCTCATAGGCATACGTAGATACTGTACTCTATATCATCGACTGCATCCTTATGTAATACATGTATAACTAGCCACTTTAACTATGCCACTTGGTTTACATACTCATCTCATATGTATATACTGTACTCGATATCATCTACTGTATCTTGCCTATGCTGCTCTGTACCATCACTCATTCATATATCCTTATGTACATATTCTTTATCCCCTTACACTGTGTATAAGACAGTAGTTTTTTTGGAATTGTTAGTTAGATTACTTGTTCGTTATTACTGCATTGTCGGAACTAGAAGCACAAGCATTTCGCTACACTCGCATTAACATCTGCTAACCATGTGTATGTGACAAATAAAATTTGATTTGATTTGAGGAGAGAGACCAGAGGAGAGACGAGAGGAGATAGACGAGAGGAGATAGACGAGAGGAGAGGAGAGAGGCGAGAGGAGAGAGACCAGAGGAGAGAGACGAGACGAGAGAGACGAGACGAGAGAGACGAGAGGAGAGAGACCAGAGTAGAGAGACAAGAGGAGAGAGACCAGAGAGAGAGAGAGATGGCTGTTTCATAGAATGTCCTAACAGCCAACCACAGCAGCTGATCACTGAGAGAGAGATGGCTGTGTCATAGATCATTTTGAAGGCAGCAGCATAGAGAGACTGGTTAAATAGACCATGTTGGAGCATAGAGAGACTGGTTAAATAGACCATGTTGGAGGCAGCACACAGAGAGACTGGTTAAATAGACCATGTTGGAGCATAGAGAGACTGGTTAAATAGACCATGTTGGAGCATAGAGAGACTGGTTAAATAGACCATGTTGGAGCATAGAGAGACTGGTTAAATAGACCATGTTGGAGCATAGAGAGACTGGTTAAATAGACCATGTTGGAGCATAGAGTGACTGGTTGAATAGACCATGTTGGAGGCAGCACATAGAGAGACTGGTTAAATAGACCATGTTGGAGGCAGCACATAGAGAGACTGGTTAAATAGACCATGTTGGAGGCAGCACATAGAGAGACTGGTTAAATAGACCATGTTGGAGGCAGCACATAGAGAGACTGGTTAAATAGACCATGTTGGAGGCAGCACATAGAGAGACTGGTTAAATAGACCATGTTGGAGGCAGCACATAGAGAGACTGGTTAAATAGACCATGTTGGAGGCAGCACATAGAGAGACTGGTTAAATAGACCATGTTGGAGCATAGAGAGACTGGTTAAATAGATCATGTTGGAGGCAGCACATAGAGACACTGGTTAAATAGACCATGTTGGAGGCAGCACATAGAGAGACTGGTTAAATAGACCATGTTGGAGGCAGCACATAGAGAGACTGGTTAAATAGACCATGTTGGAGCATAGAGAGACTGGTTAAATAGACCATGTTGGAGGCAGCACACAGAGAGACTGGTGGAATAGACCATGTTGGAGCACAGAGAGACTGGTTAAATAGACCATGTTGGAGCACAGAGAGACTGGTTAAATAGACCATGTTGGAGGCAGCACATAGAGAGACTGGTTAAATAGACCATGTTGGAGCATAGAGAGACTGGTTAAATAGACCATGTTGGAGGCAGCACATAGAGAGACTGGTTAAATATACCATGCTGGAGCATAGAGAGACTGGTTAAATAGACCATGTTGGAGCACAGAGAGACTGGTTAAATAGACCATGTTGGAGGCAGCACATAGAGAGACGGGTTAAATAGACCATGTTGGAGCATAGAGAGACTGGTTAAATAGACCATGTTGGAGCATAGAGAGACTGGTTAAATAGACCATGTTGGAGGCAGCACATAGAGAGACTGGTTAAATAGACCATGTTGGAGCATAGAGAGACTGGTTAAATAGACCATGTTGGAGCACAGAGAGACTGGTTTAATAGACCATGTTGGAGCACAGAGAGACTGGTTAAATAGACCATGTTGGAGCATAGAGAGACTGGTTAAATAGACCATGTTGTAGCACAGAGAGACTGGTTAAATAGACCATGTTGGAGCATAGAGAGACTGGTTAAATAGACCATGTTGGAGGCAGCACACAGAGAGACTGGTTAAATAGACCATGTTGGAGCATAGAGAGACTGGTTAAATAGACCATGTTGGAGGCAGCACATAGAGAGACTGGTTAAATAGACCATGTTGGAGCATAGAGAGACTGGTTAAATAGACCATGTTGGAGGCAGCACATAGAGAGACTGGTTAAATAGACCATGTTGGAGCATAGAGAGACTGGTTAAATAGACCATGTTGGAGGCAGCACATAGAGAGACTGGTTAAATAGACCATGTTGGAGCATAGAGAGACTGGTTAAATAGACCATGTTGGAGGCAGCACATAGAGAGACTGGTTAAATAGACCATGTTGGAGCATAGAGAGACTGGTTAAATAGACCATGTTGGAGGCAGCACATAGAGACACTGGTTAAATAGACCATGTTGGAGGCAGCACATAGAGAGACTGGTTAAATAGACCATGTTGGAGGCAGCACATAGAGAGACTGGTTAAATAGACCATGTTGGAGCATAGAGAGACTGGTTAAATAGACCATGTTGGAGCATAGAGAGACTGGTTAAATAGACCATGTTGGAGGCAGCACATAGAGAGACTGGTTAAATAGACCATGTTGGAGCATAGAGAGACTGGTTAAATAGACCATGTTGGAGGCAGCACATAGAGAGACTGGTTAAATAGACCATGTTGGAGGCAGCACATAGAGAGACTGGTTAAATAGACCATGTTGGAGGCAGCACATAGAGAGACTGGTTAAATAGACCATGTTGGAGCATAGAGAGACTGGTTAAATAGACCATGTTGGAGGCAGCACATAGAGAGACTGGTTAAATAGACCATGTTGGAGGCAGCACATAGAGAGACTGGTTAAATAGACCATGTTGGAGCATAGAGAGACTGGTTAAATAGACCATGTTGGAGCACAGAGAGACTGGTTAAATAGACCATGTTGGAGCATAGAGAGACTGGTTAAATAGACCATGTTGGAGGCAGCACATAGAGAGACTGGTTAAATAGACCATGTTGGAGGCAGCACATAGAGAGACTGGTTAAATAGACCATGTTGGAGCATAGAGAGACTGGTTAAATAGACCATGTTGGAGGCAGCACATAGAGACACTGGTTAAATAGACCATGTTGGAGGCAGCACATAGAGACACTGGTTAAATAGACCACGTTGGAGGCAGCACATAGAGAGACTGGTTAAATATACCATGCTGGAGCATAGAGAGACTGGTTAAATAGACCATGTTGGAGCACAGAGAGACTGGTTTAATAGACCATGTTGGAGCACAGAGAGACTGGTTAAATAGACCATGTTGGAGGCAGCACATAGAGAGACTGGTTAAATAGACCATGTTGGAGCATAGAGAGACTGGTTAAATAGACCATGTTGGAGCATAGAGAGACTGGTTAAATAGACCACGTTGGAGGCAACACATAGAGAGACTGGTTTAATAGACCATGTTGGAGGCAGCACATAGAGAGACTGGTTAAATAGACCATGTTGGAGGCAGCACATAGAGAGACTGGTTAAATAGACCATGTTGGAGGCAGCACATAGAGAGACTGGTTAAATAGACCATGTTGGAGCATAGAGAGACTGGTTAAATAGACCATGTTGGAGGCAGCACATAGAGAGACTGGTTAAATAGACCATGTTGGAGCATAGAGAGACTGGTTAAATAGACCATGTTGGAGGCAGCACATAGAGAGACTGGTTAAATAGACCATGTTGGAGGCAGCACATAGAGAGACTGGTTAAATAGACCATGTTGGAGCATAGAGAGACTGGTTAAATAGACCATGTTGGAGGCAGCACATAGAGACACTGGTTAAATAGACCACGTTGGAGGCAGCACATAGAGAGACTGGTTAAATAGACCATGTTGGAGCATAGAGAGACTGGTTAAATAGACCATGTTGGAGCATAGAGAGACTGGTTAAATAGATCATGTTGGAGGCAGCACATAGAGAGACTGGTTAAATAGACCATGTTGGAGCATAGAGAGACTGGTTAAATAGACCATGTTGGAGGCAGCACATAGAGAGACTGGTTTAATAGACCATGTTGGAGCATAGAGAGACTGGTTAAATAGACCATGTTGGAGCATAGAGAGACTGGTTAAATAGACCATGTTGGAGCACAGAGAGACTGATTACATATTTATTTTCCCAGCCTGGGAGGAAAAGCACACGTTTAATGGAAAGAGGATTTCTAGAGGGCTGTCACAACACTGACCACATTTACATGGACACCAACATAATGTTTTAGCTTTACATGCACACCAACATCCTGTTACAGGTTTACATGCACACCAACATCCTGTTTTAGCTTTACATGCACACTAACATCCTGTTATAGGTTTACATGCACACCAACATCCTGTTATAGCTTTACATGCACACCAACATCCTGTTATAGGTTTACATGCACACCAACATCCTGTTATAGCTTTACATGCACACCAACATCCTGTTATAGCTTTACATGCACACCAACATCCTGTTATAGCTTTACATGCACACCAACATCCTGTTATAGCTTTACATGCACACCAACATCCTGTTATAGCTTTACATGCACACCAACATCCTGTTATAGCTTTACATGCACACCAACATCCTGTTATAGCTTTACATGCACACCAACATCCTGTTATAGTATGGTTATGGTAGACATTTGGAAGGCCAGTATTATAATTTGGTAGACATTTGGAAGGCCAGTATTATAATTTGATAGACATTTGGTAGAACAGTATTATAATTTGGTAGACATTTGGTAGGCCAGTATTATAATTTGGTAGACATTTTGTAGGCCAGTATTCTAATTTGGTAGACATTTGGTAGGCCAGTATTATAATTTGGTAGACATTTGGTAGGCCAGTATTATAATTTGGTAGACATTTTGTAGGCCAGTATTATAATTTCTGATATTTGGTAGGCCAGTATTATAATTTGGTAGACATTTGGTAGGCCAGTATTATAATTTGGTAGACATTTGGTAGGCCAGTATTATAATTTGGTAGACATTTGGTAGGCCAGTATTATAATTTGGTGGACATTTGGTAGAACAAAATTATAATTTCGTAGACATTTGGTAGGCCAGTATTATAATTTCCGACATTTGGTAGGCCAGTATTATAATTTCTGACATTTGGTAGGCGAATATTAAAATTTGGTAGACATTTGGTAGGCCAGTATTATAATTTCTGACATTTGGTAGGCCAATATTATAATTTGGTAGACATTTGGTAGGCCAGTATTATAAGTTGGTAGACATTTGGTAGGCCAGTATTATAATTTGATAGACATTTGGTAGAACAGTATTATAATTTGGTAGACATTTGGTAGGCCAGTATTATAATTTCCGACATTTGGTAGGCCAGTATTATAATTTCCGACATTTGGTAGGCCAGTATTATAATTTCTGACATTTGGTAGGCCAGTATTATAATTTCAGACATTTGATAGGCCATATTATAATTTCAGACATTTGATAGGCAGTATTATAATTTGGTAGACATTTGATAGGCAGTATTATAATTTCAGACATTTGATAGGCCGTATTATAATATCAGACATTTGATAGGCCGTATTATAATTTGCCTAATTTGGTAGGCCATATTATAATTTCCGACATTTGGTAGACATTTTTATAATTTGGTAGACATTTGGAAGGCCAGTATTATAATTTGGTAGACATTTGGAAGGCCAGTATTATAATTTGGTAGACATTTGGTAGGCCAGTATTATAATTTGGTAGACATTTTGTAGGCCAGTATTATAATTTGGTAGACATTTGGTAGGCCAGTATTATAATTTGGTAGACATTTTGAAGGCCAGTATTATAATTTGGTAGAACTTGGTAGAACAGTATTATAATTTGGTAGACATTTGGTAGAACAGTATTATAGTTTGGTAGACATTTGGTAGGCTAATATTATAATTTGGTAGACATTTGGTAGGCCAGTATTATAATTTGATAGACATTTGGTAGAACAGTATTATAGTTTGGTAGACATTTGGTAGGCCAATATTATAATTTGGTAGACATTTGGTAGGCCAGTATTATATGTTGGTAGACATTTGGTAGGCCAGTATTATAATTTGATAGACATTTGGTAGAACAGTATTATAATTTGGTAGACATTTGGTAGGCCAATATTATAATTTGGTAGACATTTGGTAGGCCAGTATTATAATTTCCGACATTTGGTAGGCCAGTATTATAATTTCTGACATTTGCTAGGCCAGTATTATAATTTCTGACATTTGGTAGGCCAGTATTATAATTTCTGACATTTGGTAGGCCAGTATTATAATTTCTGACATTTGGTAGGCCAGTATTATAATTTCTGACATTTGGTAGGCCAGTATTATAATTTCCGACATTTGGTAGGCCAGTATTATAATTTCCGACATTTGGTTGGCCAGTATTATAATTTCCGACATTTGGTAGGCCAGTATTATAATTTCCGACATTTGGTTGGCCATTTGTTTGTCAACAAAAGTTAGATACATTCAGCTTCTCTTCTGTCATAACTTGTTTCCCCAGAAGACTAAATAAAGTAGTGCTCAGCAGAATACTGTCTTACATTGATAGAATGAATGCATTAGTAATGTAGTTAACACTGGGAAAGGGTTCTATTTCCTTTCGGGACTGGGGAGAAAACTCAGTAACATCCAAAACAGTGGAAAGATTGATCCTTTGCAAAATGTCCAAATCTTATCCGTTTGACCGGTTTTAAGACTTCAGTTTGGTCTTGGGTGCATATCTGATGTGGTTGGAATACTGTCTGCTTGCATAACAGTGTCAAAGAAAACACATTACACGCCCATTCACATTTTCTCAAGAGATGCCGAAGTAAATAAATCATATATTTCTCCACTCCTGTTCCCAAGACAAAATCAACATTATTGTTGTATAATTTCACTGCAACAAATGTATAATTGTGCAGGAGTTAATGTTATACTACATGTGAGAGGTTGTACTGTTTGTCACGCCCTGGTCAAAGTATTTTGTGTTTATCTTTATGTATTTGGTCAGGCCAGGGTGTGGCATGGGGTTTTTGTAATTGTGGTGTGTTTGTCTTGGGGTTTTGGTGGTGGTATTGGGATTGTAACTTAGTGGGTTGTCTAGCAAGGTCTATGGCTGTCTGGAGTGGTTCTCAATCAGAGGCAGGTGCTTATTGTTGTCTCTGATTGGGAACCATATTTAGGCAGCCATATTCTTGAGTTTGTCGTGGGTGATTGTCCTTAGTGTCTTACTTGTACTCTCTGTTAGTTTGCACTAGATAGGCTGTTTTCGGTTTTCATTACGTTTATTGTTTTGTAGTGTTTAGTGTTTAGTCGTGTTTAGTGTTTAGTCGTGTTTACGTTTTGTTTAATAAATATGGATCGCAATCGACACGCTGCAGTTTGGTCCGACTCTCCTTCATCACCACTAGAAAACCGTTACAGAATCACCCACCACCAACGGACCAAGCAGCGTGTTAACAGGCAGGAACCACAGGAGAGGCAACAGAGGCAGCAGCAGCAGGAGCAGCAGCAGCTGCAGTGGGAGAGGCTGCACCACCTGGAGAAATGGACATGGGAGGAAGAACTGGACGGTAAAGGACCCTGGGCTCAGCCTGGAGAATATCGCCGCCCCAAGGAAGAACTGGAGGCGGCGAAAGCTGAGAGGCGCAGATATGAGGAGGCAGCACGGCGTAGCGGATGGAAGCCTGAGAATCAGCCCCAAAAATTTCTTGGGGGGCTCAGGAGAGTGTGGCAGAGTCAGGAGTCAGACCTGAGCCAACTCTCCCTGTTTATCGTGAGGAGCCAAGGAGGAGACCAGAACCAGAGACTGTGAAGGAGTTAATGGGGAAATTGGAGGAGAGAGAAATGAGGGAGTTGCTGTGTTGGTGCTTTTTGCATGGAATTCGCCCGACGGAACGTGTTGGGGATTTGATGGCACCTGGGTTAGCGCTCCATACTCGTCCTGAGGTGCGTGTTAGTCGGCTGGTGAAGTTGGTGCCAGCCTCACGCACCAGGCCTCCTGTGCACATCCCTAGCCTTGCACATCCTGTGCCAACACTGCTCTCAAGATCTCCAGTACGCTTTCACGGTCTAGCCCATCCTGTGCCACCTCCACACTCCAGTCCTCCGGTAGCAGCTCCCCGCTCCAGGCTTCCTGTGCGTGTCCTCGATCCAGTACCACCAGTTCCAGCACCATGCACCAGGCCTTCAGTGTGCCTCGCCTGTTCAGCGCAGCCAGCGCTTTTTCCTCTCCTGCGCTGCTGGAGTCTCCCGCCTGTTTAGCGCAGCCAGAGTCTTTCTCCTCTACAGCGCTGCCGGATCCTCCCGCCTGTTCAGAGCAGCCAGAGCCTTCCTCCTCTACAGCGCTGCCGGAGCCTCCCGCCTGTTTAGCGCAGCCAGAGCCTTTCTCCTCTCCTACGCTGCCGGAGTCTCCCGCCTGTTCAGCGCAGCCAGAGCTGCCTGCCTGCATGGAGCAGCCAGAGCTGTCAGTCCGCATGGAGCAGCCAGAGCTGTCAGTCTGCATGGAGCAGCCAGAGCTGTCAGTCTGCATGGAGCAGCCAGAGCTGTCAGTCTGCATGGAGCAGCCAGAGATGTCAGTCTGCATGGAGCAGCCAGAGCTGTCAGTCTGCATGGAGCAGCCAGAGCTGCCAGTCTGCAAGGAGCAGCCAGAGCTGTCAGTCTGCATGGAGCAGCCAGAGCTGTCAGTCTGCATGGAGCAGCCAGAGCTGCCAGTCTGCATGAAGCAGCCAGTCTGCATGGAGCAGCCAGAGCTGTCAGTCTGCATGGAGCAGCCAGAGCTGCCAGTCTGCATGGAGCAGCCAGAGCTGTCAGTCTGCATGAAGCAGCCAGAGCTGTCAGTCTGCATGGAGCAGCCAGTCTGCAAGGAGCAGCCAGAGCTGTCAGTCTACATGAAGCAGCCCGAGCTGCCAGTCTGCATGAAGCAGCCAGTCTACATGGAGCAGCCAGAGCTGCCAGTCTGCATGAAGCAGCCAGAGCTGTCAGTCTGCATGGAGCAGTCAGAGCTGTCAGTCTGCATGGAGCAGCCAGAGCTGTCAGTCTATATGAAGCAGCCCGAGCTGCCAGTCTGCATGAAGCAGCCAGTCTACATGGAGCAGCCAGAGATGTCAGTCTGCATGAAGCAGCCAGAGCAGCCAGTCTGCATGGAGCTGCCAGTCTGCATGGAGCTGCCAGTCTGCATGGAGCTGCCAGTCTGCATGGAGCTGCCAGTCTGCATGGAGCTGCCAGTCTGCAAGGAGCTGTCAGTCTGCACGGAGCTGTCAGTCTGCACGGAGCTGTCAGTCTGCAAGGAGCTGCCAGTCAGCACGGAGCCGCCAGAGCGGTCAGTCTGTAAGAAGCCGCCAGAGCTGTCAGCCTATATGGAGCAGCTAGTGCCGCCAGTCTGCCCAGCGCCGCCAGTGCCCCCAGTCTGCCCAGCGTCGCCAGTCTGCCCAGCGCTGTCAGTCTGCCCAGCATCGCCAGTCTGCCCAGCATCGCCAGTCTGCCCAGCGTCGCCAGTCTGCCCAGCGTCGTCAGTCTGCCCAGCACCGCCAGTCTGCCCAGCACCGCCAGTCTGCCCAGCGCCGCCAGTCTGCCCAGCGCCGCCAGTCTGCCCAGCATCGCCAGTCTGCCCAGCGCCGCCAGTCTGCCCAGCGCCGCCAGTCTGCCCAGCGCCGCCAGTCTGCCCAGCGCCGCCAGTCTGCCCAGCGCCGCCAGATCTGCCAGTCAGCCAGACTCTTCCAGATCTGCCAGTCAGCCAGACTCTTCCAGATCTGCCAGTCAGCCAGACTCTTCCAGATCTGCCAGTCAACCAGACTCTTCCAGATCTGCCAGTCAACCAGACTCTTCCAGATCTGCCAGTCAACCAGACTCTTCCAGATCTGCCAGTCAACCAGACTCTTCCAGATCTGCCAGTCAACCAGACTCTTCCAGATCTGCCAGTCAACCAGACTCTTCCAGATCTGCCAGTCAACCAGACTCTTCCAGATCTGCCAGTCAGCCAGGATCTGCCAGTCAGCCAGGATCTGCCAGTCAGCCAGGATCTGCTGAAACCACCAGCTAGCCAGGAGCTGGTAGATCTATCTACCTGCCTGAGCTTCCTCTCACTCCTGAGCTTCCTCTCACTCCTGAGCTTCCTCTCACTCCTGAGCTTCCTCTCACTCCTGAGCTTCCTCTCACTCCTGAGCTTCCTCTCACTCCTGAGCTTCCTCTCACTCCTGAGCTTCCTCTCACTCCTGAGCTTTCTCTCACTCCCGAGCTTCCCCTCAGTCCCGAGCTGCCTCGGTCCCAGCTGTCCTTCAGTCCCGATCTGCTCCTCAGTCCAGTGGGGTTCTGGGTGGGGACTACTAGGCCATGGTCGGCGGCGAGGGTGGACTATCCAGGGACGAAGGGAGAGGGGACTAAGACATTAAAGGAGTGGGGTCCACGTCCCGCGCCGGAGCCGCCACCATGGACAGACGCCCACCCGGACCCTCCCTATTGTTTTGAGGTGCGTTCGGGAGTCCGCACCTTAGGGGGGTTCTGTCACGCCCTGGTCAAAGTATTTTGTGTTTATCTTTATGTATTTGGTCAGGCCAGGGTGTGGCATGGGGTTTTTGTAATTGTGGTGTGTTTGTCTTGGGGTTTTGGTGGTGGTATTGGGATTGTAACTTAGTGGGTTGTCTAGCAAGGTCTATGGCTGTCTGGAGTGGTTCTCAATCAGAGGCAGGTGCTTATTGTTGTCTCTGATTGGGAACCATATTTAGGCAGCCATATTCTTTGAGTTTGTCGTGGGTGATTGTCCTTAGTGTCTTACTTGTACTCTCTGTTAGTTTGCACTAGATAGGCTGTTTTCGGTTTTCATTACGTTTATTGTTTTGTAGTGTTTAGTGTTTAGTCGTGTTTAGTGTTTAGTCGTGTTTACGTTTTGTTTAATAAATATGGATCGCAATCGACACGCTGCAGTTTGGTCCGACTCTCCTTCATCACCACTAGAAAACCGTTACACTGTTGGCCTACCGTCAGTGTCTAGATTTCAGTTACTATTCCAATTAACCCATTTCAATGAGGAATATTCTGTTTATTCATAGATACAGGGATACTTATGAGAGGGATATGAAAGGTGCATGTAAGCAGCTTATCCCGAATAAGACCTGAAGCTGGATATGAGCTTCTGTCTGGAATACTGTGTGCATGTAAACGTAGCCACTGTCTCTCCTCTCTTCCCTCCACCACTCTTCTCATCTCTCCTCTCTCCTCTCTTCTCCTCCTCTCTTCACCTCTCTCCTCTTCTCTCCTCTCTCCTCCTCTCTTCTCTCTCTCCTCTTCTCTCCTCTCTCCTCTCTCCTCTCTTCTCCTCTCTCCTCTTCTCTCCTCTCTCCTCTCTCTTCTCCTCTCTCCTCTTCTCTCTCTCCTCCACTCTTCTTTCTCTCTCCTCTCTTCTCTCTCTCTCCTCTCTTCTCTCTCCTCCTCTTCTCTCTCTCTCCTCTCTCCTCTCTCTCCTCTCTTCTCTCTTCACCTCTCTCCTCTCTCTCTCTCTCTCCTCCTCTCTTCTCTCTCTCTCCTCTCTCCTCTCTTCTCCTCTCTCCTCTTCTCTCCTCTCTTCTCCTCTCTTCACCTCTCTCCTCTTCTCTCTCTCTCTCCTCCTCTTCACCTCTCTCCTCTTCTCTCCTCTCTCCTCTTCTGTCCTCTCTCTTCTCTCTTTTCCTCTCCTCCTCTCCACCACTCTCTCCTCTCCACCACTCTCTCTTCTCTACCACTCTCTCTTCTCCTCTCTACCACTCTCTCTTCTCCTCTCCACCACTCTCTCTTCTCCTCTCCACCACTCTCTCTTCTCCTCTCTACCACTCTCTCTTCTCCTCTCTACCACTCTCTCTTCTCCTCTCTACCACTCTCTCTTCTCCTCTCCATCACTCTCTCTTCTCCTCTCCACCACTCTCTCTTCTCCTCTCCACCACTCTCTCTTCTCCTCTCCACCACTCTCTCTTCTCCTCTCTTCCACTCTCTCTTCTCCTCTCCACCACTCTCTTCTCCTCTCTTCCACTCTCTCTTCTCTTCTCCTCTCTACCACTCTCTCTTCTCCTCTCCACCACTCTCTCTTCTCCTCTCCACCACTCTCTCTTCTCCTCTCTACCACTCTCTCTTCTCCTCTCTACCACTCTCTCTTCTCCTCTCTACCACTCTCTCTTCTCCTCTCTACCACTCTCTCTTCTCCTCTCTACCACTCTCTCTTCTCCTCTCTACCACTCTCTCTTCTCCTCTCTACCACTCTCTCTTCTCCTCTCTACCACTCTCTCTTCTCCTCTCTACCACTCTCTCTTCTCCTCTCCACCACTCTCTCTTCTCCTCTCCACCACTCTCTCTTCTCCTCTCCACCACTCTCTCTTCTCCTCTCTTCCACTCTCTCTTCTCTTCTCCTCTCTTCCACTCTCTCTTCTCTTCACCTCTCCACCATTCTCTTCTCCTCTCCACCACTCTCTCTTCTCCTCTCCACCACTCTCTCTTCTCCTCTCTACCACTCTCTCTTCTCCTCTCTACCACTCTCTCTTCTCCTCTCCACCACTCTCTTCTCCTCTCTACCACTCTCTCTTCTCCTCTCTACCACTCTCTCTTCTCCTCTCTACCACTCTCTCTTCTCCTCTCCACCACTCTCTCTTCTCCTCTCTACCACTCCCTCTTCTCCTCTCTACCACTCTCTCTTCTCCTCTCCACCACTCTCTTCTCCTCTCTACCACTCTCTCTTCTCCTCTCTACCACTCTCTCTTCTCCTCTCCACCACTCTCTCTTCTCCTCTCTACCACTCTCTCTTCTCCTCTCCACCATTCTCATCTCCTCTCCACCACTCTCTCTCCTCCTCTCCACCACTCTCTCCTCTCCTCTCACCTCCTCCTCTCCACCACTCTCTCCTCTCCACCACTCTCTCTTCTCCTCTCCACCACTCTCCTCTCCACCACTCTCTCTCCTCCTCTCCACCACTCTCTCCTCTCCACCACTCTCTCTTCTCCTCTCCACCACTCTCTCTTCTCCTCTCACATCCACTTCTTTCCACCACTCAACTACAGTTCAATAAAAAAGTCCTTCTTAGTATAAAGGGGACTGTCAGTCAACACAGAGTAGAGACTGTCCATCTCTCAACCTCTCTACTTATCTCTCTCTCTCTCTTCCCTCTCTGTTTCTTTTTCTCTATCTGCACTACGCTCTCCATCTCTCTCTCACTCCATCCCCTTCTCATATCTGTCTCCCCTATTTCCATCCTGTCTATCCCCCTAGCCCAGAGTGACAGGTCATCACAGCTAAGTCACAGCGTGGCAGCCTAATGCATTGTGGGTAGACAGTTGACGGGCGGTACCATGACCTCGACATGAACACAGTGACATGGCATGTCTGGCCTCTTACTGAAAGAGAAGAAAGACAGAAAGAAGGAAGGATGGAAGGAAAGGAATCTTTGGTCCCTGCATCCTCAGCTCTCCAATATCCACTAGTTTTCACTCTTTACATCTGACACAGTCTAATGTTGACACGGCAACACGGTGTGTTCTTAACATGGTCTAATGTTGACATGGCAACACGGTCTGTTCTAAACATGGTCTAATGTTGACACGGCAACACAATCTGTTCTAAACATGGTCTAATGTTGACACGGCAACACAATCTGTTCTAAACATGGTCTAATGTTGACATAGCAACACGGTCTGTCCTAAACCCATACTAACATACTACATACTTAATGAGTACCTATACTAACATACTGTATACTACATACTTAATGAGTACCCATTCTAACATACTGTATACTACATACTTAATGAGTACCCATTCTAACATACTGTATACTTCATACTTAATGATTACCCATTCTAACATACTGTATACTACATACTTAATGAGTACCCATACTAACATACTGTATACTACATACTTAATGAGTACCCATTCTAACATACTGTATACTACATACTTAATGATTACCCATTCTAACATACTGTATACTACATACTTAATGAGTACCCATTCTAACATACTGTATACTACATACTTAATGAGTACCCATACTAACATACTGTATACTACATACTGTATACTACATACTCATACTAACATACTGTATACTACATACTATATACTATTAGTTCATTTTAGTATACTGTATCTGAACGATATCCTTTCAGTTGAGCGTACCAGCGCTTCGCCTGTCTACCGGAAGTTGATTCTGTTGCTATGCAACCTCTTGCTAGCTTGTTAGCATAACAAAAGACAAGCTAGACATTTTACGATTTCAGGTGTTTTCAACGGCTGTTGAGCATTCGCAAGTTCATCAGTTATTCTGAGCTCTGTCACACTCAGTCGAGAGTGCTCTGAAATCAGAGTAGATAGACAGAATTATCGATGTCCATTGGGAACGCACAGCGGCTACACCACTTAGGTAAGAATGAGGTGAATAACCAAGTCAATAAACGTTGGGTAGTTAGTTAGATAGCAGATAGTTAATATACTGGCAAGTTCAATGTATTAGTAGCCAACTAAAGTTAGGTAGCTAGCTAACATACCAGTACAGCTGTAATGAGATGCTCTGCGGTTTGTAAGGATAGCGTAGCTAGCTAACATACCAGTACAGCTGTAAAGAGATGCTCTGTGGTTTGTAAGGATAGCGTAGCTAGCTAACATACCAGTACAGCTGTAATGAGATGCTCTGCGGTTTGTAAGGATAGCGTAGCTAGCTAACATACCAGTACAGCTGTAATGAGATGCTCTGCGGTTTGTAAGGATAGCGTAGCTAGCTAACATACCAATACAGCTGTAATGAGATGCTCTGCGGTTTGTAAGGATAGCGTAGCTAGCTAACATACCAGTACAGCTGTAATGAGATGCTCTGCGGTTTGTAAGGATAGCGTAGCTAGCTAACATACCAGTACAGCTGTAATGAGATGCTCTGCGGTTTGTAAGGATAGCGTAGCTAGCTAATTTACCAGTACAGCTGTAATGAGATGCTCTGCGGTTTGCAAGGATAGCGTAGCTAGCTAACATACCAGTACAGCTGTAATGAGATGCTCTGTGGTTTGTAAGGATAGCGTAGCTAGCTAACATACCAGTACAGCTGTAATGAGATGCTCTGCGGTTTGTAAGGATAGCGTAGCTAGCTAACATACCAGTACAGCTGTAATGAGATGCTCTGCGGTTTGTAAGGATAGCGTAGCTAGCTAACATACCAGTACAGCTGTAATGAGATGCTCTGCGGTTTGCAAGGATAGCGTAGCTAGCTAACATACCAGTACAGCTGTAATGAGATGCTCTGTGGTTTGTAAGGATAGCGTAGCTAGCTAACATACCAGTACAGCTGTAATGAGATGCTCTGCGGTTTGTAAGGATAGCGTAGCTAGCTAACATACCAGTACAGCTGTAATGAGATGCTCTGCGGTTTGTAAGGATAGCGTAGCTAGCTAACATACCAGTACAGCTGTAATGAGATGCTCTGCGGTTTGTAAGGATAGCGTAGCTAGCTAACATACCAGTACAGCTGTAATGAGATGCTCTGCGGTTTGTAAGGATAGCGTAGCTAGCTAACATACCAGTACAGCTGTAATGAGATGCTCTGCGGTTTGTAAGGATAGCGTAGCTAGCTAACATACCAGTACAGCTGTAATGAGATGCTCTGCGGTTTGTAAGGATAGCGTAGCTAGCTAACATACCAGTACAGCTGTAATGAGATGCTCTGCGGTTTGTAAGGATAGCGTAACTAACTAATTGTCAGCCAATATTCCTTTTTTTTCTTTTTTTAAACCTTTATTTTACTAGGCAAGTCAGTTAAGAACAAATTATTATTTCCAATGACGGCCTAGGAACAGTGGGTTAACTGCCTGTTCAGGGGCAGAACGACAGATTTTTACCTTGTCAGCTCGGGGACTCGATCTTGCAACCATTCGGTTATTAGTCTAATGCTCTAACCACGAGGATACCTGCCGCCCTTTCTCAAGCATAACGTGCATCGTAACTTATTTTAAAAGTCATTACTTTATTACATTTTCTCAACATTTTCTTAACATTTGTCATAATTAGTTAAAGCAATTAATTTGTATCGGCTATCATTCTGACTTCGGCTACATATTTTCTGGTATTTTCTTCAAATCTGAAAACGTTGTGAAGCCACGACCATTTTCTGAAGAATTGCATTGTGGGCCCTAAAAGCACGGAAATAGTGTCCACTGCTTGTATACTTCGTATATTGGCAAACGTAGTACGACGTCTCGGAACCTTTGTCATACTAACTCTATAAATACTTTGACCAATATGCATAATATATACGTCACAAATAGTGAGTATTTGAACACAGCTATGGTCGAGAGCACCCTGTCCCCCTAGGGGGGTGCGATCATAGGGGCAGTCAGGTTTCTACAAGGCTTAGCTGCTTCGCTGCAGAGTCATGGGTCAGATGGTTTAGACCCTTTCTTCTTTAAGGTTGCTGCCCCTATCATCACCAAGCCTGTCTCTGACCTTTTTAACCTGTCTCTCCTCTCTGGGGAGGTTCCCATTGCTTGGAAGGCAGCCACGGTTCGTCCATTATTTAAAGGGGGAGATCAAGCTGATCATAACTGTTATAGGCCTATTTCTATTTTACCCTGTTTATCAAAAGTCTTGGAAAAACATGTCAGTAATCAACTGACTAGCTTTCTTGATGTCTGTAGTATTCTCTCTGGTAAGCAATCTGGTTTCCGCTCAGGTTATGGATGTGTCACTGCAACCTTAAAGGTCCTCAATGACGTCACCGTTGCCCTTGATTCTAAGCAATGTTTTGCTGCTATTTTTATTGACTTGGCCAAAGCTTTTGATACAGTAGACCATTCCATTCTTGTGGGCCGGCTAAGGAGTATTGATTTCTCTGAGGGGTCTGTGGCCTGGTTTGCTAACTACCTCTCTCAAAGAGTGCGGTGTATAAAGTCCAAAAATCTGCTGTCTCAGCCACTACCTGTCAAGGGAGTACCCCAAGGCTTGATCCTAGGCCCCACGCTCTTCTCAATTTACATCAACAACATAGCTCAGGCAGTAGGAAGCTCTCTAATCCATTTATATGCAGGTGATACAGTCTTATACTCAGCTGGCCCCTCCCCAGATTTTGTGTTAAACACTCTACAACAAATCTTTCTTAGTGTCCAACAAGCTTTCTCTGCCCTTAACCCTGTTCTGAACACCTCCAAAACAAAGGTCATGTGGTTTGGTAAGAAGAATGCCCTTCTTCCCACAGGTGTGATTTCTACCTCTGAGGTTTTAGAGCTTGAGGTAGTCACCTAATACAAGTACTTGGGAGTATGGCTAGACGCTACACTGTCCTTCTCTCAGCACATATCAAAGCTGCAGGCTAAAGATAAATCTAGACATGGTTTCCTCTATGATAATCTGCCAAACTAACACCGATTCAGATGACCATCCTACCCATGCTAGATTACCGAGATGTAATTTATAGATCGGCAGGTAAGGGGGCTCTCGAGCGGCTAGATGTTCATTACCATTCGACCATCAGATTTGCCACCAATGCTCCTTATAGGACACATCACTGCACTCTATACTCCTCTGTAAACTGGTCATTTCTGTATACCCGTTGCAAGACCCACTGGTTGATGCTTATTTATAAAACCCTCTTAGGCCTCGCTCCCCTTTATCTGAGATATCTACTGCAGCCCTCATCTTCCACATACAAACACCCGTTCTGCCAGTCACATTCTGTTAAAGGTCCCCAAAGCACACACATCCCTGGGTCGCTCCTTTTTTCAGTTCGCTGCAGCTAGCGACTGGAACAAACTGGACAGCTTTATCTCAATCTCTTCATTCAAAGACTCATCATGGACACTCTGACAGTTATGGCTGCTTTGTGTGATTTATTTTTAATTTTTAATCCCAGGCCCCTGTCCCCGCAGGAGGCCTTTTGCCTTTTGGTAGGCTGTATTGTAATTGTAAAAAGTAATGTGTTCTTAACTGACTTGTTAAATAAAGTTCCAATAAAAAATAAAAATGCTCCACTCTGACTGTGTTTCTATAGACGTAGCTGCTTCAATGTGGAGTCGTGCTCCACTCTGACTGTGTTTCTACAGACGTAGCTGCTTCAATGTGGAGTCGTGCTCCACTCTGACTGTGTTTCTATAGACGTAGCTGCTTCAATGTGCTCCACTCTGAGTTTCTCGTGCTGCTTCACTCTGACTGTGTTTCTACAGACGTAGCTGCTTCAATGTGGAGTCGTGCTCCACTCTGACTGTGTTTCTATAGACGTAGCTGCTTCAATGTGGAGTCGTGCTCCTGACTGTGTTTCTACAGACGAGCTGCTTCTGTGTTTCTACTGTGTTTCTACAGACGTAGCTGCTTCAATGTGGAGTCGTGCTCCACTCTGACTGTGTTTCTACAGACGTAGCTGCTTCAATGTGGAGTCGTGCTCCACTCTGACTGTGTTTCTACAGACGTAGCTGCTTCAATGTGGAGTCGTGCTCCACTCTGACTGTGTTTCTACAGACGTAGCTGCTTCAATGTGGAGTCGTGCTCCACTCTGACTGTGTTTCTACAGACGTAGCTGCTTCAATGTGGAGTCGTGCTCCACTCTGACTGTGTTTCTATAGACGTAGCTGCTTCAATGTGGAGTCGTGCTCCACTCTGACTGTGTTTCTACAGACGTAGCTGCTTCAATGTGGAGTCGTGCTCCACTCTGACTGTGTTTCTATAGACGTAGCTGCTTCAATGTGGAGTCGTGCTCCACTCTGACTGTGTTTCTATAGACGTAGCTGCTTCAATGTGGAGTCGTGCTCCACTCTGACTGTGTTTCTACAGACGTAGCTGCTTCAATGTGGAGTCGTGCTCCACTCTGACTGTGTTTCTATAGACGTAGCTGCTTCAATGTGGAGTCGTGCTCCACTCTGACTGTGTTTCTATAGACGTAGCTGCTTCAATGTGGAGTCGTGCTCCACTCTGACTGTGTTTCTACAGACTTAACTTATTGGTATTCTTGTCGTAACGTTGGGAAAGTTATCAGAGCGATTTGTCATTCTGCTTGTCAGAAGCTAGTTCTCTTCTACTACACTCTGTGATGTGTGTGTGTGTGTGTGTGTGTGTGTGTTGGTTTTTTCTGCGGTGGTACACACACACACACAGAGACTGGTTTAACCAGGTGTGTGGATTCTAGCCAATCAGTGATAGTGATTGATGGTATGAGAAATGAAAATCTGAATTACTGCGGAACTCAAGGACTTTGTCCTAAATGGCATCCTATTTCCCTATGTAGTGATATACTTGTGACAAAAATGTTTGCACTACATACGGAATAGAGTGTCATAGGGCTCTGGTCTAAAGTAGTGCACTATATAGGGAATAGGATGCCATAGGGCTCTGGTCTAAAGTAGTGCACTATATAGGGAATAGGATGCCATAGGGATCTGGTCTAAAGTAGTGCACTATATAGGGAATAGGGTGCCATAGGGATCTGATCTAAAGTAGTGCACTATATAGGGAATAGGGTACCATAGGGATCTGATCTAAAGTAGTGCACTATATAGGGAACAGGGTTCTATAGGGCTCTGGTCTAAAGTAGTGCACTATATAGGGAATAGGGTACCCTTTGGGACGCATTATAAGGTCTGTTTCTCTCTCTGAGTTATACATTTTTATTTATTTTATGTTATTACCTGGTACTTCCTGTATATAGCCATGTTATTGCCTGGTACTTCCTGTATATGGCCATGTTATTACCTCCCTGTATATAACCATGTTATTACCTGGTACTCCCTGTATATAACCATGTTATTACCTGGTACTCCCTGTATATAACCATGTTATTACCTGGTACTCCCTGTATATAGCCATGTTATTACCTGGTACTCCCTGTATATAACCATGTTATTACCTCCCTGTATATAGCCATGTTATTACCTGGTACTCCCTGTATATAACCATGTTATTACCTCCCTGTATATAACCGTGTTATTACCTGCTACTCCCTGTATATAACCATGTGATTACCTCCCTGTATATAGCCATGTTATTACCTCCCTGTATATAACCATGTTATTACCTCCCTGTATATAACTGTGTTATTACCTGGTACTCCTTGTATATAGCCATGTTATTACCTGGTACTCCTTGTATATAACCATGTTATTACCTCCCTGTATATAACCGTGTTATTACCTGGTACTCCCTGTATATAACCATGTTATTACCCTGTACTCCCTGTATATAACCATGTTATTACCTGGTACTCCCTGTATATAACCATGTTATTACCCTGTACTCCCTGTATATAGCCATGTTATTACCTGGTACTCCCCTGTATATAACCATGTTATTACCTCCTGTATATAGCCATGTTATTACCTCCTGTATATAACCATGTTATTACCTCCCTTATATACCTGGTACTCCCTGTATATAACCATGTTATTACCTCCCTGTATATAACCGTGTTATTACCTGCTACTCCCTGTATATAACCATGTTATTACCTGGTACTCCTTGTATATAACCATGTTATTACCTCCCTGTATATAACCGTGTTATTACCTGGTACTCCCTGTATATAACCATGTTATTACCCTGTACTCCCTGTATATAACCATGTTATTACCTGGTACTCCCTGTATATAACCATGTTATTACCCTGTACTCCCTGTATATAATCATGTTATTACCTGGTACTCCCTGTATATAGCCATGTTATTACCTGGTACTTCCTGTATATAGCCATGTTATTACCTGGTACTTCCTGTATATAGCCATGCTATTACCTGGTACTTCCTGTATATAGCCATGTTATTACATGGTACGCGGGCCGCGTCAGTGGCACTGCGTTATCCTTAAAGTGGGTGAAGAAGGTGTTTAGCTTGTCCGGAAGAAAGATGTCGGTGTCCTCAACGTGGCTGGTTTTCGTTTTGTAGTCCCTGGTTGTCTATAGATCCTGCCACATACGTCTCGTGTCTGAGCCGTTGAATTAAAACTCCACTTTGTCTCTATACTGACGTTTTGTCTGTTTGATTGCCTTACGGAGGGAATAACTACTCTGTTTATATTCAGCCATATTCCCAGTCATCTTTCCATGGTTAAATGCGGTGGTTCGCACTTTCAGTTTTGTGCGAATGCTGCCATCTGTCCATGATTTCTGGTTAGTGTAGTTTTAGTAATAGTCATAGCGGGTAGAACATCATGTTCAAAACAATCTTGAAGTTACTTGCTACTCCAACTTCTCCCGGTCGAGAGTTTTAGCAGTGCGAGTACTACAGGCAATGTGTTGATAGAACTATGGCAGCCTTTTCCTCAAATATGCTTTGTTAAATTCCTCAAATTTTTGCTTTGTTAAATTGCTACAATAAATGCGGCCTCAGGATGTGTGTTTTCCAGTTTGCATAAAGTCCAATGACTTCCTTTGAGGGCATCAACTTGACTGGGGATATACACAGCTGTGACTATAACTGAAGAGAATTCTCTTGGGAGGTAATATGGTCTGCATTTGATTGTGAGGTAGTCGGGTGAACAAAAGGATTAGAGTTCCTGTATGTTATCACAATCACACCATGAGTAGTTAATCATGAAACATACACCTCCGCCTTTCGTTTTCCCGGAGACATATTTACATATTTATACCTGTCTGCACAATGAATTGAGAATCCAACTGACAGGACTCCTTAGACAGCCATGTTTACGTGAAACAGAGTATGTTACAATCCCTGATGTCTCTCTGGAAAGAAACCCTCATTCCATATGTGTTATTTCATAGTTTTGATGTCTTCACTATTCGACAATGTAGAAAATAGTGAAAATTAAAAATTAAAAAAATCCTGGAAAGAGTACGTGTTCTAAACCTTCTGACTCTACCTGTTCACTTTCACACACATCTCTGTTAACTATATATTTTTATTTGTTTTGTTTTCTATTACTGATTCAGTCACTTGTCTTTTTGACCTGCACTGTTGGAGATTAAGCATTTCACTGTACCCTGAAATTACATCTGAGACCCTGTGACTAATAAACTTAAATCTTAAATCGAATTTTGACCGGTTCATATTTTATTTTTTATTTCACCTTTATTTAAACAGGTAAACCAGTTGAGAACAAGTTCTCATTTACAACTGAGACCTGTCAAAGATAAAGCAAAGCAGTGAGGCACAAACAACAACACAGAGTTACACATGGAATAAACAAATGTACAGTCAATAACACAATAGAACAAAAGTCTATATGCAGAATGTGCAAATGAGATAAGTTAATAAGGGAGGAAAGGCAATAAATAGGTCATAGTGGCGAAATAATGACAATTTAGCAATTAAACACCGGAGATGTGCAGAAGATGAATGTGCAAGTAGAGATGCAATGGAGAAAAAAAAACAGTATGGGGATGAGGTAGATTGGATGGACTTTTTAGATAAGGCGGGGCTTTACCTAGCAGAGACTTGTAGATGACCTGGGTGTGGCGACGAGTGTGAAGCGAGGGCCAGCCAACGCTTTGGTGACAAAACGGATGGCACTGTGATTGACTGCATCTGATTTGCTGAGTAGAGTGTTGGAGGCTATTTTGTAAATGACATCGCCGAAGTCAAGGAGCGGTAGGATAGTCAGTTTTACGAGGGTATGTTTGGCAGCATGAGCGAAGGAAGCTTTGTTGCGAAATAGGAAGCCGATTCTAGATTTAATTTTGGATTGGAGATGCTTAATGTGAATCTGGAAGGAAAGTTTACAGTCTAACTAGACACCTAGGTATTTGTAGATGTCCACATATTCTAGGTCAGAACCGTCCAGAGTAGTGATGCTGGGCGGGCAGGCAGGTGCTGGTAGCAATCGGTTGAAGAGCATGCATTTAGTTTTACTTGCATTTAAGAGCTGTTGGAGGCCACAGAAGGAGAGTTGTATGGCATTGAAGCTCGTTAGGGGGTGTGGGACGGTGGCTTCCCACCAGGCCAACATCCAGTGAAATTGCAGAGCGCCAAATTCAAAAACAGAAATACTCATTATATAAATTCATAAAACATACAAGTGTTACCGGTTTAAAGATGAACTTCTTGTTAATCCAACCAAGCTGTCAGATTTCAAAAAGGCTTTACGGCGAAAGCATACCATAGCGATTATTATTATTATTATTATCTGAGAACAGCGCCCAGCAGACAAATCATTACAAACAGTTACCAGCCAAGTAGAGGAGTTACACAAGTCAGAAATAGCGATAAAATTAATCACTTACCTTTGAATATCTTCATATGGTTGCACTTTACTCAATAAATGTTTGTTTTGTTCGTTAAAGTCCCTCTTTATATCCAAAAACAGGCTCAAAGGCAGTCAAAACAGGCAGACGAAAAATCTGAAAAGTATCAGTAAAGTTCGTAGAAACATGTCAAACAATGTTTATAATCAATCCTCAGGTTGTTTTTAATCATAATAATCAATAATTTTTCAATTTTTCAGAATACAAGCCTGAAACAATTTTTAAAGACTGTTGACATCTAGTGGAAGCCATAGGAAGTGCAATTTGATTCCTAAGTCAATGGAATCTGTTATGGCAGTCAATGGAAAACTACAAACATAAAAAAAATGAGATCCAATACTAATAATAATATGCAGATATTAGCATCTGGGACTGAGTAGGAGGCAGTTTACTCTGGGCACGCTATTCATCCAAAAGTGAAAATGCCAAAGAAGTTAAAAGAGGGGGATGACCGCGGTGCTTTCCAATTTTTGGGAATCTCAAACGATACGGAATAGAGGTTGAACAGGCTAGTAATAGGGGTTACAACAATTTCGGCTGATAATTTTAGAAAGAGAGGGTCCAGATTGTCTAGCACTACTGATTTGTAGGGGTCCAGATTTTGCAGCTCTTTCAGAACATCAGCTATCTGGATTTGGATGAAGGAGAAATGGGGGAGGCATGGGCAAGTTGCTGTGGGGGTGCAGGGCTGTTGACCGGGGTAGGGGTGGCCAGGTGGAAAGCCTGGCCAGCCGTAGAAAAATTCTTATTGAAATTCTCAATTATCATGGATTTATCGGTGGTGACAGTGTTTCCTAGCCTCAGTGCAGTAGGCAGATGGGAGGAGGGGCTCTTATTCTCCATGGACTTTACAGTGTCCCAGAACTTTTGGAGTTTGTGCTTCAGGATGCAAATTTCTGTTTGAAAAAGCTAGCCTTTGCTTTCCTAACTGCCTGTGTATATTGGTTCCTAACTTCCCTGAAAAGTTGCATATCGCGGGAGCTATTTGATGCTAATGCAGTACGCCACAGGATGTTTTTTGTGTTGGTTAAGGGCAGTCAGGTCTGGAGTGAACCAAGGCCTATATCTGTTCCTGGTTCTCCATTGGAGCATGCTTATTTAAGATGATGAGGAAGGCACTTTTAAAGAATAACCATACATCTTCTACTGATGGAATGAGATCAATATCCTTCCAGGATACCCCGGCCAGGTAGATTAGAAAGACCTGCTCGCAGAAGTGTTTTAGGGAGCGTTTGACAGTGATCAGGGGTGGTCGTTTGACCGCAGACCCATTACGGAACCAAGCGTAATGAGGTAGTGATCACTGAGATCCTGGTTGAAGACAGCAGAGATGTATTTGGAGGGCAGGTTGGTTAGGATGATATCTATGGGGGTGCCTATGTTTACGGATTTGGGGTTGTACCTGGTAGGTTCATTGATAATTTGTGTGAGATTGAGGGCATTAAGCTTGGATTGTAGGATGGCCGGGGTGTTAAGCATGTCCCGGTTTAGGTCACCTAACAGCACGAGCTCTGAAGATAGATGGGGGGAAATCAGTTCAGCTGGGAGCAGAAGGTGGTCTATAGCAAGCGGCAACGGTGAGAGACTTGTTTCTGGAAAGGTGGATTTTTAAAAGTAGAAGCTCAAATTGTTTGGGCACAGACCTGGATAGTAAGACAGAACTCTACAGGCTATCTCTGCAGTAGATTGCAACTCTGCATGTTGTAGTTAGGGATGGAAATTTTGGGAATTTTTTAGGTTTTTGGTGGTCTTCCTAAGCCAGGATTCAGACACGGCTAGGACATCAGGGTTGGCACAGTGTGCTAAAGCAGTGAGTAAAACAAACTTAGGGAGTCGGCTTCTAGTGTGAACATACATGAAACTAAGGCTTTTACAGTTACAGAAGTCAACAAATGAGAGCACCTGGAGAATGGGAGTGGAGCAAAGCACTGCAGGGGTTAACCTCTCTCACCAGAGGAACAGAGGAGGGGTAGGATAAGGGTACGGCTAAAGGCTATCAGAACTGGTCGTCTAGTACGAACAGAGAGTAAAAGTAGCAGGTTTCTGGGCGCGATAGAATAGATTCAAGGCATAATGTACAGTCAAAGGTATGGTAGGATGTGAATACAGTGGAGGGAAACCTAGGCATAGCCGAGTGATCATAGGGACCAGTGGGTAGCTAGGCGAGCTGGAGACACTGCGATTCAGACAGCTAGCGGGCTAGAAGGGCCTTAGAGGGACGTACGGTACATATACACGGGACAAGAAGACGAAGACGAAGACGCCTGACTGCTTCTTGGGTTCATCGTTAGGATCCTATGGTTAGCCTTAAGATGCTGTTATTTGTGATGGGGGACAGACAGACTGTCTAGTGTGTTGAAGTAGCAGAAATGAGCCTGTCACTTACAAAGTGCTTTCACAACCAATGTGTCTCTCTCTCTCTCTCTCTGTGTGTGTGATGTAGAATAGATTTGTTTTGAAAAGGAAGGTCAAGGACGCCAAAGCATGGTGACACACACACTTTCTCTCTCTCTCTCCCTCTCTCTCTCTCTCTCTCTCTCTCTCTCTCTCTGTCTCTGTCTCTGTCTCCCTGTCTCTCTCTGTCTCTCTCTCTCTCTCTCTCTGTCTCTGTCTCCCTCTCTCTCTCTCTCTCTGTCTCTCTCTCTCTCTCTTTGTCTCTGTCAATTCAATTCAAGGGCTTTATTGGCATGGGAAACATGTGTTAACATTGCCAAAACAAGTGAGGTAGATAATATATAAAGTGAAATAAACAATAAAAATTAACAGTAAACATTACACATACAGAAGTTTCAAAACAATAAAGACATTTACAAATGTCATATTATATATATATATATACAGTGTTTTAACAATGTACAAATGGTTAAAGGACACAAGATAAAATAAATAAGCATAAATAAGATTGTATTTACAATGGTGTTTGTTCTTCACTGGTTGCCCTTTTCTCGTGGCAACAGGTCACAAATCTTGCTGCTGTGATGGCACACTGTGGATGGCACACTGTGGGAGTTTATCAAAATTGGGTTTGTTTTCGAATTCTTTGTGGACCTGTGTAATCTGAGGGAAATATGTCTCTCTAATATGGTCATACATTGGGCAGGAGGTTAGGAAGTGCAGCTCAGTTTCCACCTCATTTTGTGGGCAGTGAGCACATAGCCTGTCTTCTCTTGAGAGCCATGTCTGCCTACGGCGGCCTTTCTCAATAGCAAGGCTATGCTCGCTGAGTCTGTACATAGTCAAAGCTTTCCTTAATTTTGGGTCAGTCACAGTGGTCAGGTATTCTGCCGCTGTGTACTCTCTGTGTAGGGCCAAATAGCATTCTAGTTTGCTCTGTTTTTTTGTTAATTCTTTCCAATGTGTCAAGTAATTATCTTTTTGTTTTCTCATGATTTGGTTGGGTCTAATTGTGCTGTTGTCCTGGGGCTCTGGGGGGCTGTGTTTGTGAACAGAGCCCCAGGACCAGCTTGCTTAGGGGACTCTTCTCCAGGTTCATCTCTCTGTAGGTGATGGCTTTGTTGTGGAAGGTTTGGGAATAGCTTCCTTTTAGGTGGTTATAGAATTTAACGGCTCTTTTCTGGATTTTGATAATTAGTGGGTATCGGCCTAATTCTGCTCTGCATGCATTATTTGGTGTTCTACGTTGTACACTGAGAATATTTTTGCAGAATTCTGCGTGCAGAGACTCAATTTGGTGTTTGTCCCATTTTGTGAAGTCTTGGTTGGTGAGCGGACCCCAGACCTCACAACCATAAAGGGCAATGGGCTCTATGGCTGATTCAAGTATTTTTAGCCAAATCCTAATTGGCATGTTGAAATTTATGTTCCTTTTGATGGCATGTCTCTGTCTCTCTCTCTCTCTCTCTCTCTCTCCATGTATCTCTCTCTCTCTCTCTCTCTCTCTCTCTCTCTGTATCTCTCTCTCTCTCTCTGTATCTCTCTCTCTCTCTCTCTCTCTCTCTCTCTCTCTCTCTCTCTCTCTCTCTCTCTCTCTCTCTATCTCTCTCTCTCTCTCTCTCTCTCTCTCTCTCTCTCTCTCTCTCTCTCTCCATTTGTGATGCTCCTACACCCTAACACTTGTTGTGGTTGAGTGTGTGAGTCAGTGTGCATCAGTGTCAAAGCTATAGGACCTAACATTTTCTGAGCCCTGACACCAGACTGTCCTTAACTGTCAGCTATTTAGTTTCCTGCAGGCCATCAAATTCACACCAGCCTGTGAGAAAATCCACACCAGACAGAGAGACAGAGAGAGAAAGAGAACAGTGTATCAGTTTAGTCAGCATTGATTAAGGTACGATAGTAGGGCAGTATTCAGTTATTAGTTATTAGTTATTATTACCTTAGTTGATTAAGGTACGATAGTAGAGCAGTATTCAGTTATTAGTTATTAGTTATTATTACCTTAGTTGATTAAGGTACGATGGTAGAGCTGTGCATAGATGTGGGATAACCATCACAATGACATTTGTCCTTGGAAAATGCTGAGTCACTTCTAACACTGCTAGTGGCTAACACACACACAGACACACACACACACACACAGACAGACAGACAGACAGACAGACAGACAGACAGACAGACAGACAGACAGACAGACAGACAGACAGACAGACAGACAGACAGACATAGACACACACACACACACACACACACACACACACACACACACACACACACACACACACACACACACACACACACACACACACACACACACTATAAATGGTCCTGTATGATATAAATGTTTATTATATTCTTTGTGTTGTTATTGCTATGTTGTATTATTCCGTATTGTTGTTTCGTTGTGGAACCTGGACAATGTGTACCAACTTCAACTGCCGCTAACTGGCAGGATGCACTTCCAACAGAGCAGAGCACTAGTTGTTGCTACAGACTGAGTGTAGATATGAGATTCATTTATTATTGCATAAAGAACAGACACCTGTGTTCACAAAGCATCTCAGAGTAGGAACAGATCTAGGATCAACTCCTCTTGTCGATGTTTTGTCTTATTGATTGTGATCTAAACGGATCCTAGATCAGCACTCTGAGGTCACAGACAGTATCTTGTCTTTTTCCACTCTCCTCCTCCCCCTCCTCCTCCTCTCCTCCCTCCTCCTCTCCTCATTTCCTTCCCCCTCCTCCTCCTCTCCTCCCCCTCCTCCTCCTCTCCTCTCCTCCCCCTCCTCCTCCTCCTCCTCTCCTCCCTCCTCCTCTCCTCATTTCCTTCCCCCTCCTCCTCCTCTCCTCCCCCCCTCCTCCTCCTCTCCTCTCCTCCCCCTCCTCCTCCTCTCCTACCCCTCCTCCTCTCCTACCCTCCTCTTCCTCTCCTACCCTCCTCTTCCTCTCCTACCCTCCTCTTCCTCTCCTACCCTCCTCCTCTTCTTTTCCCGTACTGTACTCCCCCTCCTCTCCTACCCTCCTCTTCCTCTCCTACCCTCCTCCTCCTCTCCTCCCCATCTCCTCCCCTCTCCTACCCTCCTCTTCCTCTCCTACCTTCCTCTCCTCCTCCTCTCCTCCCCCTCCCTACTTTTCTCCTCCCTCCTCCTCTACTCTCATCCCTCCCCCTCTCCTCCCTCTCCTACCCTCCTCTTCCTCTCCTACCCTCCTCCTCTCCTCCTCCTCTCCTACCCTCCTCTTCCTCTCCTACCCTCCTCATCCTCTCCTCTCCTCCTCCTCCTCCTCTCCTCCCCCTCCTCCTCCTCTCCTCTCCTCTCCCTCCTCCTCCTCTCTACTTTTCTCCTCCCTCCTACCCTCCTCCTCCTCTCCTCTCCTCCCTCCTCCTCTCCTCCATCCTCCTCCCTACTCCTCTCCTCCTCTCGTCTTTTCAGGTTTGATCTACACTACAGGTATTCTGGACTGTGAAACCAAATCGTCCTATTGGTTGACGGTCCACGCCACCACCCGCGGGGTCACGCCCCTCTCCGCCTCCATTGAGGTCTTCATCCAGGTGTGTGACAACACTAGTGTGTGTGAAGGTGTCCTCATGCTTCCCAGTGTCCTCTACAGTTCAGAAGACCTTGTGCATATATTATGACAACATGTGCCGTTTTCGTTGGTTTTAGACTCCGGGTAAGTTGTTTTTCTTCCCCAGCTGTTCGAGGCAAAACAAAACATTTCCACGAGGTCAGCCGAAGTTCGGTTAGCTGAAGTCTACGCCCCTTCGTCCGTGATTGGTCAACTGTAGGGATTCTTAAATAAAGTCTTTGTTGTCATTCAACAAGAGAGACGACTCGTTTTCATGCACATTTTGTCATTGAGGAATTCTGCACCAATAGTCTTTATGTAAAATAGCACGACTAAGAACTCCTCGGGCAACAAAAAAAACGTCAAAATTAACAACAGATTTCATTCTGACTATTTTGAAGAAGTGTAACCTGGCTTCCTTTTCATGCGAGCACACTTGTTCGGGTCACCTAGCCGACTTTGAAGCATGTTGACACCTTCAGTGTGTTTCTGAGTGTGTGTGTGTGTGTGTGTGTGTGTCTCTGCCTTTCAAGACGTTTTCAGGTCCATCTGTATTCTCCCCAGAACAAAGAGCTTAATGACACCCAGCCTACAACCCCGAACAGCAAGCAATGTGGAACCAACAGATCAGTGACCATCTCTTCCTCAGTTAATACCTACATTAAGAACCAACAGACCAGTGACCATCTCTTCCTCAGTTAATACCTACATTAAGAACCAACAGACCAGTGACTATCTCTTCCTCAGTTAATACCTACATTAAGAACCAACAGACCAGTGACTATCTCTTCCTGAGCTAATTGCTATATTACATTAAGAACCAACAGATCAGTGACTATCTCTTCCTGAGCTAATTGCTATATTACATGAAGAAACTACGTGCTAACACTCTCTTGATGTTTTGCTCAATGGGAAAACTGAGTCCTGTGATGCAAAACAGACTGAGATTCTAACTCTTGGGGATGTGCTCGTAAATTTCCCCCTTGTGTTTGAGAGGGCTCTCTGTGCCGATCGTAAATTCAGAGCGTTGTCAGATTGTCCATTCATAAATTTAGAACATTTCGTATGCGGAGTGTATACTGCAGTCAAGGGCACATGCTAACTGGATAAAATGGTGGCTAGCTTGCTAGGAACTTCCAGTCATAAGAGAGAACACCCTGGGAGAACACCCTGGGAGAACACCCTAAGAGAACACCCTGGGAGAACACCCTGGGAGAACACCCTGGGACAACACCCTGGGGGAACTCCCCGAGAGAACACCCTGAGAGATCACCCTGGGGGAACACCCTGGGAACAACCTGGGAGAACACCCTTGGAGAACACCCTGGGAGAACACCCTGGGAGAACACCCTTGGAGAACACCTTGGGAGAACACCCTTGGAGAACTCCCCGAGAGAACACCCTGAGAGATCACCCTGGGAGAACACCCTGGGAGAACACCCTGGGAGAACACCCTGGGAGAACTCCCCGAGAGAACACCCTGAGAGATCACCCTGGGAGAACACCTCACTGGGAACTGTTTCCTCTCCCTAGCAGAACCATAGTTAGGCTGTTTTAATGTTATCAAGAGGTTTCGTGAATGTAACTGTGTTACTGGTACCAATTTTTTTTTTGCAGATGTTTGCTGACACCAATGGGAGGTAGGGCATTTGTAAATTCAGCAATTATTCAGTACTCAGAACAGAGTGGGAGAGAATCGGAGTAGATCATGTAATGTGTTGTTTCCAGGTGGAGGACAGCATACAGTATGCTGATGAATAACTAGAACCTTTGATATCATATTAAAAACACCTCCTCCCTTCTCCCCCCCAATCTCCCTTCTCCCCCGATCTCTCTCTCCCTTCTCCCCCGATCTCTCTCTCCCTTCTCTCTCTCCCTTCTCCCCCGATCTCTCTCTCCCTTCTCTCTCTCCCTTCTATCCCCGATCTCTCTCTCCCGATCTCCCCCGATCTCTCTCTCCCTTCTCTCTCCTCTCGCTCTCTCTCTCCTCTCTCTCCCTTCTCCACCCCTCTCTCTCTCTCCTTTCTACCCCCGATCTCTCTCCCTTCTCTCTCCCTTTTCCCTCCTCTCGCTCTCTCTTCACCCCTCTCTCCCCTCTCTCTCTTCCCTCTCTTTCTCCTCTCTCTCTTCCTCCTCTCTCTCTTCCCTCTCTCTGTCTCTCTCTCCCTTCTCTCTCTCCCTTCTCTCTCCTCTCGCTCTCACTCCTCTCTCTCTTCCCTCTCTCTCTCTTCCCTCTCTTCCCCCTCTCTTCCCCCTCTCTCTCTCCTCTCTTTCTCCCCTCTCTCTCTCCCCTCTCTCTCTCCTATCCCCCTGTCCCCCCGCTCCCTTCCAGGTGGAGGACGTGAACGATAACTCCCCCTTGACCTCCGACCCCATCTATCACCCCGTCGTCATGGAAAACTCTCCCAAAGATCTGTCCGTCATCCGTATCCAGGCGCAGGACCCCGACTTCACCGCCATGCCCGGTCGCCTTAGTTACCGCATCACCGCTGGCAACCCACAGAACTTCTTCTCCATCAACTCCAAAACAGGTGACCTCTGACCCTTAACACCGGACGTCTAACCCTTAACCCTAGGGCCTGTATCGACAAAGCGTCTCTGAATAGGAGTGTTGATCTCGGATCAGATTTTCACCTGTCCATATAATATTATTAATCATGGAAACTTTGTTCCTGGAGTGCCGCAGGTATTGCGGGGTTTTGATCCAACTAGGCAAGCACACCTGACCAACTGAGCAAATTGATCAGTTCGGTGATTGACTTAATTTCGACACACATGGTCTTCCTGGACGGTTAAATAAAAAAAACATGACGTTGTCCTTCAGGACCGGGCCGATCCCTGATCTAACAGACTACAGGCCCTCATGTTGTCCTTCAGGACCGGGCCGATCCCTGATCTAAAAGACTACAGGCCCTCACGTTGTCCTTCAGGACCGGACCGATCCCTGATCTAAAAGAATACAGGCCCTCACGTTGTCCTTCAGGACTGGGCCGATCCCTGATCTAACAGAATACAGGCCCTCATGTTGTCCTTCAGGACCGGGCCGATCCCTGATCTAAAAGACTACAGGCCCTCACGTTGTCCTTCAGGACCGGACCGATCCCTGATCTAAAAGAATACAGGCCCTCACGTTGTCCTTCAGGACTGGGCTGATCCCTGATCTAAAAGAACACAGGCCCTCACGTTGTCCTTCAGGACCGGCCGATCCCTGGTCTAAAAGAATACAGGCCCTCACGTTGTCCTTCAGGACCCGGCCGATCCCTGGTCTAAAAGAATACAGGCCCTCACGTTGTCCTTCAGGACTGGGCCGATCCCTGGTCTAAAAGGTGGACCTGATCCTAGATCTGAGAAGCTTTAAGACTACAGGCCCTCACGTTGTCCTTCAGGACCGGGCCGATCCCTGGTCTAAAAGGTGGACCTGATCCTAGATCTGAGAAGCTTTAAGTATACAGGCCCTCACCACGGTGTATAAGAATACAGGCCCTCACCTTTAAGAATCCAGGCCCTCACCTTTAAGAATACAGGCCCTCACCTTTAAGAATACAGGCCCTCACCTTTAAGAATACAGGCCCTCACCTTTAAGAATACAGGCCATCACCTTTATGAATACAGGCCCTCACCTTTAAGAATCCAGGCCCTCACCTTTAAGAATACAGGCCCTCACCTTTAAGAATACAGGCCCTCACCTTTAAGAATACAGGCCATCACCTTTATGAATACAGGCCCTCACCTTTAAGAATACAGGCCCTCACCTTTAAGAATACAGGCCATCACCTTTATGAATACAGGCCCTCACCTTTAAGAATACCAGCCATCACCTTTAAGAATACAGGCCCTCACCACGGTCTTTAAGAATACAGGCCCTCACCTTTAAGGATACAGGCCCTCACCACGGTCTTTAAGAATACAGGCCCTCACCACAGTCTATAAGAATACAGGCCCTCACCTTTAAGAATACAGGCCCTCACCATGGTCTTTAAGAATACAGGCCCTCACCTTTATGAATACAGGCCCTCACCTTTAAGAATACAGGACCTCACCTTTAAGAATACAGGCCCTCACCACGGTCTTTAAGAATACAGGCCCTCACCACAGTCTAGTGAATACAGGCCCTCACCTTTAAGAATACAGGCCCTCACCACGGTCTTTATGAATACAGGCCCTCACCTTTAAGAATACAGGCTCTCACCACGGTCTTTATGAATACAGGCCCTCACCACGGTCTTTAAGAATACAGGCCCTCACCTTTATGAATACAGGCCCTCACCTTTAAGAATACAGGCCCTCACCTTTAAGAATACAGGCCATCACCTTTATGAATACAGGCCCTCACCTTTAAGAATACAGGCCCTCACCTTTAAGAATACAGGCCATCACCTTTATGAATACAGGCCCTCACCTTTAAGAATACAGGCCATCACCTTTATGAATACAGGCCCTCACCTTTATGAATACAGGCCCTCACCTTTAAGAATACAGGCCCTCACCTTTAAGAATACAGGCCCTCACCACGGTCTTTAAGAATACAGGCACTCACCACAGTCTATAAGAATACAGGCCCTCACCTTTAAGAATACAGGCCCTCAGCACGGTCTTTATGAATACAGGCCCTCACCTTTAAGAATACAGGCCCTCACCATGGTCTTTATGAATACAGGCCCTCACCTTTAAGAATACAGGCCCTCACCATGGTCTATAAGAATACAGGCCCTCACCTTTAAGAATACAGGCCCTCACCTTGGTCTATAAGAATACAGGCCCTCACCTTTAAGAATACAGGCCCTCACCTTTAAGAATACAGGCCCTCACCTTTAAGAATACAGGCCATCACCTTTATGAATACAGGCCCTCACCTTTAAGAATACAGGCCATCACCTTTATGAATACAGGCCCTCACCTTTATGAATACAGGCCCTCACCTTTAAGAATACAGGCCCTCACCACGGTCTTTAAGAATACAGGCACTCACCACAGTCTATAAGAATACAGGCCCTCACCTTTAAGAATACAGGCCCTCACCACGGTCTTTATGAATACAGGCCCTCACCTTTAAGAATACAGGCCCTCACCATGGTCTTTATGAATACAGGCCCTCACCTTTAAGAATACAGGCCCTCACCATGGTCTATAAGAATACAGGCCCTCACCTTTAAGAATACAGGCCCTCACCTTGGTCTATAAGAATACAGGCCCTCACCTTTAAGAATACAGGCCCTCACCATGGTCTATAAGAATACAGGCACTCACCTTTAAGAATACAGGCCCTCACCTTTAAGAATACAGGCCCTCACCTTTAAGAATACAGGCCCTCACCTTTAAGAATACAAACCCTCACCTTTAAGAATACAGGCCCTCACCTTTAAGAATACAGGCCCTCACCTTTAAGAATACAGGCCCTCACCTTTAAGAATACAGGCCCTCACCACGGTCTTTATGAATACAGGCCCTCACCTTTAAGAATACAGGCCCTCACCATGGTCTTTATGAATACAGGCCCTCACCTTTATGAATACGGGCCCTCACCTTTATGAATACGGGCCCTCACCCTTAAGAATACAGGCCCTCACCTTTAAGAATACTAGACAGTAGATTGAGTGTTGACATGGCGATGACACTAAACAGTAGATTGAGTGTTGACATGGCGATGACACTAGACAGTAGATTGAGTGTTGACATGGCGATGACACTAGACAGTAGATTGAGTGTTGACATGGTGATGACACTAGACAGTAGATTGAGTGTTGACATGGCAGTGACACTAGACAGTAGATTGAGTGTTGACATGGCGATGACACTAGACAGTAGATTGAGTGTTGACATGGCGATGACACTAGACAGTAGATTGAGTGTTGACATGGCGATGACACTAGACAGTAGATTGAGTGTTGACATGGCGATGACACTCGACAGTAGATTGAGTGTTGACATGGCGATGACACTCGACAGTAGATTGAGTGTTGACATGGCGATGACACTCGACAGTAGATTGAGTGTTGACATGGCGATGACACTAGACAGTAGATTGAGTGTTGACATGGCGATGACACTCGACAGTAGATTGAGTGTTGACATGGTGATGACACTCGACAGTAGATTGACTGTTGACATGGCAGTGACACTAGACAGTAGATTGAGTGTTGACATGGCGATGACACTAGACAGTAGATTGAGTGTTGACATGGCGATGACACTAGACAGTAGATTGAGTGTTGACATGGCGATGACACTAGACAGTAGATTGAGTGTTGACATGGTGATGACACTAGACAGTAGATTGAGTGTTGACATGGCAGTGACACTAGACAGTAGATTGAGTGTTGACATGGCGATGACACTAGACAGTAGATTGAGTGTTGACATGGCAGTGACACTAGACAGTAGATTGAGTGTTGACATGGCAGTGACACTAGACAGTAGATTGAGTGTTGACATGGCGATGACACTAGACAGTAGATTGAGTGTTGACATGGCAATGACACTCGACAGTTGATTGAGTGTTGACATGGCGATGACACTCGACAGTAGATTGAGTGTTGACATGGCGATGACACTAGACAGTAGATTGAGTGTTGACATGGCAATGACACTAGACAGTAGATTGAGTGTTGACATGGCGATGACACTAGACAGTAGATTGAGTGTTGACATGGCGATGACACTAGACAGTAGATTGAGTGTTGACATGGCAATGACACTAGACAGTAGATTGAGTGTTGACATGGCGATGACACTAGACAGTAGATTGAGTGTTGACATGGCGATGACACTAGACAGTAGATTGAGTGTTGACATGGCAATGACACTAGACAGTAGATTGAGTGTTGACATGGTGATGACACTAGACAGTAGATTGAGTGTTGACATGGCAATGACACTAGACAGTAGATTGTAGATGCGTGTTACCATTTATCCCAAGTTGAACTCAGAGTTGACCATGATATCCCACTGAGCTGAGCACACACACACACACAGCTATGTCTTACTATACTTGTTAGTACTTTGTGGGGACCAACGAATCAGTCCCATTCAAAATCATATTTTCCCTAACCCCTAACCTCTAACCCTAACCTAACACTAACCTAACCCTAACCTTAATCTAACCCTAACCTAACCCTAACCCTAACCTTAATCTAACCCTAACCTAACCCTAACCTTTATCTAACCCTAACCCTAACCTAACCCTAACCTTAACCTAACCCTAACCTTAACCTAACCCTAAACCTAACCCTAACCTTAACCTGACCCTAACCTTAACCTAACCCTCACCTAACACTAACCTTAACCTAACTTTAACCTAACCCTAACCAAAATCTAACCCTAACCTTAACCTAACCCTAACCAAAATCTAACCCTAACCTTAACCTAACCCTAACCAAAATCTAACCCTAACCTTAACCTAACCCTAACCTTCATCTAACCCAAACCCTAACCCTAACCTTAACCTAACCCTAACCAAGATCTAACCCTAAACTTAACCTAACCCTAACCAAAATCTAACCCGAACCCAAAATCTAACCCTAACCTTAACCTACCCCTAACCAAAATCTAACCCTAACCCAAAATCTAACCCTAACCAAAATTGAACCCTAACCAAAATCTAACCCTAACCTAACCTTAACCTAACCTTAACCTAACCAAAATCTAACCCTAACCTTAATCTAACCCTAACCTAACCCTAACCAAAATCTAACCCTAACCTTAATCTAACCCTAACCCTAACCCTAACCTCAATCTAACCCTAACCTTAATCTAACCCTAAACTTAACCTAACCCTAACCAAAATCTAACCCTAACCTTAACCTAACCCTAACCTCAATCTAACCCTAACCTTAATCTAACCCTAACCTCAATCTAACCCTAACCTTAACCCAACCCTAACCTCAATCTAACCCTAACCTAACCTAACCCTAACCAAAATCTAACCCTAACCCAAAATCTAACCCTAACCAAAATTGAACCCTAACCTAAATCTAACCCTAACCTAACCTTAACCTAACCTTAACCTAACCTTAACCTAACCCTAACCTTAATCTAACCCTAACCTTAACCTAACCAAAATCTAACCCTAACCTTAACCTAACCCTAACCTCAATCTAACCTTAACCTTAACCTAACCCTAACCTCAATCTAACCCTAACCTTAACCTAACCTAACCCTAACCTTAATCTAACGCTAACCTTAATCTAACCCTAACCTTAACCTAACCCTAACCTTAATCTAACCCTAACCAAAATCTAACCCTAACCCAAAATCTAACCCTAACCTTAACCTAACCCTAACCTCAATCTAACCCTAACCAAACTCTAACCCTAAACCAAAATCTAACCCTAACCTTAACCTAACCCTAACCTCAATCTAACCCTAACCTTAACCTAACCCTAACCTTAACCTAACCCTAACCTTAACCTAACCCTAACCTTAATCTAACCATAACTTTAATCTAACATTAACCTTAACATAACCTTAACCTAACCCTAACCTTAATCTAATGTCCTTCAGGCTCTGGATTTTAGTTAGTTTACTATTCTAGTAAGGATTTCTGGTACTCCCACACACACTACTGTACTCCCAAGTATAGTACAACATGTACACACACACACACACACACACACACACACACACACACACACACACACACACACACACACACACACACACACACACACACATTGGAGCATTGGGCCAGTAACCGAAGAGTTTCTGGATATAATCCCCAAGCTGACTAGGTAAAAATGGATCGTTCTACCCCTCAGCAACCCACTGTTCCCCGGGTGCCAATGACGTTGATGTCAATCAAGGCAGTCCCCCACACCTCTCTGATTTAGAGGGGTTGGGTTAAATGCGGAAGACACAGTTCAGTTGAATACATTCAGTTGTACAACTGACAAGGTACAGTGGCTTGCGACAGCCTTACAACCTGGAATTAAAACAGATTTTTGGGGGGTTTGTATCATTTGATTTACACAACATGCCCACCTCTTTGAAACAAATGAGAAATAAGACAAAAAACTGAAAACTTGAGCGTGCGTAACTATTCACCCCTCCAAAGTCAATACTTTGTAGAACCACCTTTTGCAGCAACTACAGCTGCAAGCCTCTTGGGGTATGCCTCTATACACTTGCCACATCTAGCCACTGGGATTTTTGCCCATTCTTCAAGGCAAAACTGCTCCAGCTCCTTCAAGTTGGATGGGTTCTGCTGTTGTACAACAATCCTTAAGTCATACCACAGATTCTCAATTGGATTGAGGTCTGGGCTTTGAATAGGCCATTCCAAGTTATTTAAATGTTTCCCCTTAAACCACTCGAGTGTTGCATTAGCAGTGTGCTTAGGGTCATTGTCCTGCTGGAAGGTGAACCTCCGTCTCAAATCTCTGGAAGACCGAAACAGGTTTCCCTCAAGAATTGTATTTGTGTATTTAGCGCCATTCATCATTCCTTCAATTCTGACCAGTTTCCCAGTCCCTGCCAATGAAAAACATCCCCACAGCATGATGCTGCCACCACCATGCTTCACTGTGGGGATGATGTTCTCGGGGTGAGGTGAGGTGTTGATCTGTATGTTAACCGTGTTTTATTCTGTTCTTCAGGTCTGATAACAACAACATCGAGGAAACTGGACAGAGAGCAGCAAGCAGAGCACTTCCTAGAGGTACACCAACGTGTGTGTGTGTGTGTGTGTGTGTGTGTGTGTGTGTGTGTGTGTGTGTGTGTGCGTGTGCGTGTGTGTGCGTGTGTGTGTGTGATCGACCAGTATCTTTGATGAGGGCCCAGAAGCTAATCTGCTAATAAATGGGGCGCTGGCAAAGACCTCCAGCCTCCCCAACGGTCATCAATGGTGAGAACAGAAATACTGTAGGTACAATTAAGTAAAGTACCTGTTAGTGTGTCAGATATCTAGAAGAAAAAGAAACGCACCCCTATTTAGGTGAGGTGCTGGCTAGCGGTGCTGGCTAGCGGTGCTGGCTAGCGGTGCTGGCTAGCGCAGTACAAAACTTGAAAATAAAAGAGAGCCGCACACTAAGAGCTCAGATGCAAAAATGTAATGTCCAACGTTTCGACAGCCAAGCTGTCTTCATCAGGGTATAATCACAAACACTGTGGGATGACTCGTTTATGTAGTGTAAAAAGACACTGGTGTCTGTAATCATGGCCAAGAGTGGCCTAATATCATTGGTTCATTATCAAATATTAAAATGGCATACAAAGAACAGCATACAAACAACAAATGGATAGCATATGATCATAGATTAATTTTAGACTACACAAGCTTACAAACAAGTGTGTCAGATATCACCTATTAGTGTGTCAGATATCACCTGTTAGTGTGTCAGATATCATAGTGTGTCAGATATCACCTGTTAGTGTGTCAGATATCATAGTGTGTCAGATATCACCTGTTAGTGTGTCAGATATCATAGTGTGTCAGATATCACCTGTTAGTGTGTCAGATATCACCTGTTAGTGTGTCAGATATCATAGTGTGTCAGATATCACCTGTTAGTGTGTCAGATATCATAGTGTGTCAGATATCACCTGTTAGTGTGTCAGATATCATAGTGTGTCAGATATCACCTGTTAGTGTGTCAGACATCATAGTGTGTCAGATATCACCTGTTAGTGTGTCAGATATCACCTGTTAGTGTGTCAGATATCACCTGTTAGTGTGTCAGATATCACCTGTTAGTGTGTCAGATATCATAGTGTGTCAGATATCACCTATTAGTGTGTCAGATATCACCTGTTAGTGTGTCAGATATCACCTGTTAGTGTGTCAGATATCACCTGTTAGTGTGTCAGACATCATAGTGTGTCAGATATCACCTGTTAGTGTGTCAGATATCACCTGTTAGTGTGTCAGATATCACCTGTTAGTGTGTCAGATATCACCTGTTAGTGTGTCAGATATCACCTGTTAGTGTGTCAGATATCACCTGTTAGTGTGTCAGATATCACCTGTTAGTGTGTCAGATATCATAGTGTGTCAGATATCACCTGTTAGTGTGTCAGATATCATAGTGTGTCAGATATCACCTGTTAGTGTCAGATATCAAGGTGTGTCAGATATCACCTGTTAGTGTGTCAGATATCACCTGTTAGTGTGTCAGATATCACCTGTTAGTGTGTCAGATATCATAGTGTGTCAGATATCACCTGTTAGTGTGTCAGATATCACCTGTTAGTTTGTCAGATATCATAGTGTGTCAGATATCACCTGTTAGTTTGTCAGATATCATAGTGTGTCAGATATCACCTGTTAGTGTCAGATATCAAGGTGTGTCAGATATCACCTGTTAGTGTGTCAGATATCACCTGTTAGTGTGTCAGATATCACCTGTTAGTGTGTCAGATATCACCTGTTAGTGTGTCAGATATCACCTGTTAGTGTGTCAGATATCACCTATTAGTGTGTCAGATATCACCTGTTAGTGTGTCAGATATCACCTGTTAGTGTGTCAGATATCACCTGTTAGTGTGTCAGATATCACCTGTTAGTGTGTCAGATATCACCTGTTAGTGTGTCAGATATCATAGTGTGTCAGATATCACCTGTTAGTGTGTCAGATATCACCTGTTAGTGTGTCAGATATCACCTATTAGTGTGTCAGATATCACCTGTTAGTGTGTCAGATATCACCTGTTAGTGTGTCAGATATCACCTGTTAGTGTGTCAGATATCACCTGTTAGTGTGTCAGATATCACCTGTTAGTGTGTCAGATATCACCTGTTAGTGTGTCAGATATCACCTGTTAGTGTGTCAGATATCACCTGTTAGTGTGTCAGATATCACCTGTTAGTGTGTGACATCATAGTGTGTCAGATATCACCTGTTAGTGTGTCAGACATCATAGTGTGTCAGATATCACCTGTTAGTGTGTCAGACATCATAGTGTGTCAGATATCACCTGTTAGTGTGTCAGATATCATAGTGTGTCAGATATCAACTGTTAGTGTGTCAGACATCATAGTGTGTCAGATATCACCTGTTAGTGTGTCAGACATCATAGTGTGTCAGATATCACCTGTTAGTGTGTCAGATATCACCTGTTAGTGTGTCAGATATCATAGTGTTTTATATTTTTTACCTTTATTTAACTAGGCAAGTCAGTTAAGAACAAATTCTTATTTTCAATGACGGCCTAGGAACAGTGGGTTAACTGCCTGTTCAGGGGCAGAACCACAGATTTGTACCTTGTCAGCTCGGGGATTTGAACTTGCAACCTTCCAGTTACTAGCCCAACGCTCTAACCACTAGTGTGTTAGTGTGTCAGATATCACCTGTTAGCGTGTCAGATAGTACCACACACACACATACAGAAAGGACAAAGATTTTTGCTAATGATTCTACTAGATGTATCTGCTTGGCCTACTAGTTTATCAAGCCTGGTATTTTTTATTCAACTTTTCACATAACACATTACCTGTCGTTGTTGATGAAGCCGTCAGTGTCCTCAGGGCAGTAACTCAGGTCACTATCAAAGGCCTCGTGATGGTGGGTACTCGTGTCGCATGACACACATTTATTCTGAGGTGTTGCCTGACAAGCTGTGAAAATAGTTTTATAATTCGCCAGATGTTTACGGGCCCCTAACCAACTGTATTATTTATTTTGTTTGGAACTCATTTTGTACATTTTGAGGCAAGTCAGTTAATTAAGAACAAATTCTTATTTACAATGACAGCCTACTCCAGCCAAACCCGGACGACGCTGGGCCAATTGTGCACCACCCTATTGGACTGCCAATCACGTCCGGTTGTGATACAGCGTGGATTCGAACCAGAGTATCAGTAGTGACGTCTCTAGCACTGAGATGCAGTGCCTTAGACTGGTGCGCCACTCGGGAGCCATGAATGTTGCTGCCAATGTCTCTTATGACCTAAAAGAGCTTCTGGACATCAGAACAGTGATTTCTCACCTCGAACTGTACTACTTTCCGGAAACCAAATCCCCGTCATTGCCGTGAAGAAAAGACGGAAATACAAGGGGTGAAGGTCGGGGTGCCTTGTGAGGATTTGTAGGCGGACGAGTAAATCACCACTACCATCGGTTCTATTGGCCAATCACTGGACAACAAACTAGATGATCTACGGTCGAGATTATCCTACCAACGGGACATTAAAAACTGTAATATCTTATGTTTCACCGAGTCGTGGCTGAACGACGACACGGATGGCTAGGTTTTCCGTGCATCGACAGGACAGAGCAGCTACGTCTGGTAAGAGGAGGGGCGAGGGTGTGTGTCTATTTCTCAATAACTGCAGGTGCACGATGTCTAATATTAAATAAGTCTTGAAATATTGCTCGCCTGAGGTAGAGTACCTCATGATAAGCTGTAGACCACACTATCTACCAAGAGAGTTCTCATCTATAATATTCGTATCCGTCTAAGTTTATATATCCGTCTAGTCCTGGTGATCCTAACTGACCAAAGACAGGTCATTTTTACTAGGGTTAAATGTCAGGAATTGTGAAAACTGACTTTAAATGTATTTGGCTAAGGTGTATGTAAACTTCCGACTTCAACTGTATGTACTAGGCAGTGTCAGAGGAAGGCCCAAAAAATTGTTGCAGACTCCGGTCACCCAAGTCTTAGACTTTTCTCTCTGCTACCTCACGGCAAGTGGAACCGGAGCACCAAGTCTAGGTCCAAGAGGCTCCTTAACAGCTTCTACCCCCAAGTCATAAGACTGCTGAACAGCATTTTTACAATGCTGCTTCTCGCTGTTTATTATCTAACCATAGTCGCTTTACCCCTACCTACATGTACAAATGACCTTGAATAGCTTGTATCCCAGCACATTGACTCGGTACCGGTGCTGTCACGGTCATCCTTCTCTTCATCTGAAGAGGAGAGGTGAGATGGATCGGAGGACCAAAATGCGGCGTGGTATGTGCTCATCATTAATTTTAATAAAGAAAACAATGAACACTGAAACCCTATACAAAAACAATAAACGAAAAAACAACCGTGAAGCTAATGAGAACTGTGCTGAAACAAGCCATCAACATAGACAATCACCCAAACAAACAAACAGTGACACCCAGGCTACCTAAGTATGATTCTCAATCAGAGACAACTAATGACACCTGCCTCTGATTGAGAACCATACTAGCCCGAAACATAGAAATACCCAAATCATAGAAAAACAAACATAGACTGCCCACCCCAACTCACGCCCTGACCATACTAAATAATGACAAAACAAAGGAAATAAAGGTCAGAACGTGACAGGTGCCCCCCTATATATAGCCTTGATAATGTTATGTCATTTTTGTGTTGTTTTTTGTGTTTTATTTTATAAATGCTTGTGTTCCTAGCTCCAACAGTGCAGTAGTATCTAACAATTCACAACAATACACACACGTTTAAAGTAAAATAATGGAATTAAGAAATATATAAACATTAGGACAAGAAATGTCGGGGTGGCATGAACTAAAATACATTAGAATAGAATGCAGTATATTCATATGAGATGAGTAAAACAGTATGTAAACATTATTAAAGTGACTAGTGTTCCATTATTAAAGTGGCCAGTGATTCCATGTCTATGTATATAGGGCAGCAGCCTCTAAGGTGCAGGGTTGAGTAACCGGGTGGTAGCCGGCTAGTGGTGGCTATTTAACAGTCTGATGGCCTTGAGATATAAGCTGTTTTTCAGTCTCTCGGTCCCTGCTTTGATGCACATGTACTGACCTCACTTTCTGGATGATAGCGGGGTGAACAGGCAGTGGCTCGGGTGGTTGTTGTCCTTGATGAACGTTTAGGCCTTCCTGTGACATCGGGGTGCTGTAGGTGTCCTGGAAGTCAGGCAGTGTGCCCCCGGTGATGCGTTGTGCAGACCTCACCACCCTCTGGAGAGCCCTGCAGTTGCGAGCGGTGCAGTTTTTGTACCAGGCAGTGATACAGCCCGACACGATGCTCTCAATTGTGCATCTGTAAATATTTGTGAGGGTCTTAGGGGCTGAGTCCTGAGGTTGAAAGGTGATGTTGTCTGTGTGGGTGGACCATTTCAGATTGTCAGTGATGTGTGTACGCCCAGGAACTTAAAACTTTCCATCTTCTCCACTACTGTCCCGTCGATGCTGTCTCCCGAAGTCCATAATTTTGTTGACCTTGAGGGAGAGGTTGTTTTCCTGGCACCTCTCCGCCAGGGTCCTCACCTCCTCCCTGTAGGTTATCTTGTCATTGTTGGTAATCAGGCCTACTACTGTTGTGTCATTTGCAAGCTTGATGACTGAGTTGGAGGCGTGCATGGCTACGCGGTCATGGGAGTACAGGAGGGGGCTGAGCGCGCACCCTTGAGGGTCCCCTGTGTTGAGGATTAGCGAAGTGGCGGTGTTGTTTCCTACCTTCACGACCTGGGGGGAGCCTGTCAGGAAGTCTAGGACCCAGTTGCACAGGGCAGGGTTCAGACCCAGGGCCCCGAGCTTAATGATGAGCTTGGAGGGTACTATGGTGTTGAAGGATGAGCTACAGTCGACATACAGCATTTTTACATAGGTATTCCTCTTGCCCAGATTGGATAGGGCAGTGTGCAGGGCGATGGCGATTGCATCGTCTGTGGATCTTTTGGGGCGGTAAGCAAATTAAAGTGGGACTTGGGTCTTACTTTTGCTTTCATGGGTACAGGAACAATAGTGGACATCTTGAAGCAAGTGGGGACAGCATGATGCCGTCTGGGCTGGCATCTTGCGAGAGTTAACATGCTTAAATGTCCTTCGGAGCGGGCCACATTGATGGCACTGTATTATCCTCAAAGTGGGTGAAGAAGGTGTTTAGGTTGTCCGGGAGCACGTTGGTGGTTTTCCCTTTGTACTTTTATTTTATTTTATTTTATTTCACCTTTATTTAACCAGGTAGGCAAGTTGAGAACAAGTTCTCATTTACAATTGCGACCTGGCCAAGATAAAGCAAAGCAGTTCGACACATACAACGACACAGAGTTACACATGGAGTAAAACAAACATACAGTCAATAATACAGTATAAACAAGTCTAAATACGATGTGAGCAAATGAGGTGAGATAAGGGAGGTAAAGGCAAAAAAGGCCATGGTGGCAAATTAAATACAATATAGCAAGTAAAACACTGGAATGGTAGATTTGCAATGGAAGAATGTGCAAAGTAGAAATAAAAATAATGGGGTGCAAAGGAGCAAAATAAATAAATAAATTAAATACAGTAGGGAAAGAGGTACTTGTTTGTGCTAAATTATAGGTGGGCTATGTACAGGTGCAGTAATCTGTGAGCTGCTCTGACAGTTGGTGCTTAAAGCTAGTGAGGGAGATAAGTGTTTCCAGTTTCAGACATTTTTGTAGTTCGTTCCAGTCATTGGCAGCAGAGAACTGGAAGGAGAGGTGGCCAAAGAAAGAATTGGTTTTGGGGGTGACTAGAGAGATATACCTGTTGGAGCGTGTGCTACAGGTGGGAGATGCTATGGTGACCAGCGACCTGAGATAAGGGGGGACTTTACCTAGCAGGGTCTTGTAGATGACATGGAGCCAGTGGGTTTGGCGACGAGTATGAAGCGAGGGCTGGCCAACGAGAGCGTACAGGTCGCAATGGTGGGTAGTATATGGGGCTTTGGTGACAAAACGGATTGCACTGTGATAGACTGCATCCAATTTGTTGAGTAGGGTATTGGAGGCTATTTTGTAAATGACATCGCCAAAGTCGAGGATTGGTAGGATGGTCAGTTTTACAAGGGTATGTTTGGCAGCATGAGTGAAGGATGCTTTGTTGCGAAATAGGAAGCCAATTCTAGATTTAACTTTGGATTGGAGATGTTTGATATGGGTCTGGAAGGAGAGTTTACAGTCTAACCAGACACCTAAGTATTTGTAGTTGTCCACGTATTCTAAGTCAGAGCCGTCCAGAGTAATGATGTTGGACAGGCGGGCAGTTGCAGGTAGCGATCGGTTGAAGAGCATGCATTTAGTTTTACTTGTATTTAAGAGCAATTGGAGGCCACGGAAGGAGAGTTGTATGGCATTGAAGCTTGCCTGGAGGGTTGTTAACACAGAGTCCAAAGAAGGGCCAGAAGTATACAGAATGGTGTCGTCTGCGTAGAGGTGGATCAGAGACTCACCAGCAGCAAGAGCGACCTCATTGATGTATACAGAGAAGAGAGTCGGTCCAAGAATTGAACCCTGTGGCACCCCCATAGAGACTGCCAGAGGTCCAGACAGCAGACCCTCCGATTTGACACACTGAACTCTATCAGAGAAGTAGTTGTTGAACCAGGCGAGGCAATCATTTGAGAAACCAAGGCTGTCGAGTCTGTCGATGAGGATGTGGTGATTGACAGAGTCGAAAGCCTTGGCCAGATCAATGAAAACGGCTGCACAGTAATGTTTCTTATCGATGGCGGTTAAGATATCGTTTAGGACCTTGAGCATGGCTGAGGTGCACCCATGACCAGCTCTGAAACCAGATTGCATAGCAGAGAAGGTATGGTGAGATTCGAAATGGTCGGTAATCTGTTTGTTGACTTGGCTTTCGAAGACCTTAGAAAGGCATGGTAGGATAGATATAGGTCTGTAGCAGTTTGGGTCAAGAGTGTCCCCCCCTTTGAAGAGGGGGATAACCGCAGCTGCTTTCCAATCTTTGGGAATCTCAGACGACACGAAAGAGAGGTTGAACAGGCTAGTAATAGGGGTGGCAACAATTTCAGCAGATAATTTTAGAAAGAAAGGGTCCAGATTGTCTAGCCCGGCTGATTTGTAGGGGTCCAGATTTTGCAGCTCTTTCAGAACATCAGCTGAACGGATTTGGGAGAAGGAGAAATGGGGAAGGCTTGGGCGAGTTGCTGTGGGGGGTGCAGTGCTGTTGACCGGGGTAGGAGTAGCCAGGTGGAAAGCGTGGCCAGCCGTAGAAAAATGCTTATTGAAATTCTCAATTATGGTGGATTTATCAGTGGTGACAGTGTTTCCTATCTTCAGTGCAGTGGGCAGCTGGGAGGAGGTGTTCTTATTCTCCATGGACTTTACAGTATCCCAGAACTTTTTTGAGTTGGTGTTGCAGGAAGCAAATTTCTGCTTGAAAAAGCTAGCCTTAGCTTTTCTAACTGCCTGTGTATAATGGTTTCTAGCCTCCCTGAACAGCTGCATATCACGGGGGCTGTTCGATGCTAATGCAGAACGCCATAGGATGTTTTTGTGTTGGTTAAGGGCAGTCAAGTCTGGGGAGAACCAAGGGCCATATCTGTTCTTGGTTCTAAATATCTTGAATGGGGCATGTTTATTTAAGATGGTTAGGAAGGCATTTAAAAAAAATATCCAGGCATCCACTACTGACGGGATGAGATCAATATCCTTCCAGGATACCCCGGCCAGGTCGATTAGAAAGGCCTGCTCGCTGAAGTGTTTCAGGGAGCGTTTGACAGTGATGAGTGGAGGTCGTTTGACCGCTGACCCATTACGGATGCAGGCAATGAGGCAGTGATCGCTGAGATCTTAGTTGAAGACAGCAGAGGTGTATTTAGAGGGCAAGTTGGTTATGATGATGGGTCTATGAGGGTGCCTGTGTTTAAGGCTTTGGGGAGGTACCTGGTAGGTTCATTGATCATTTGTGTGAGATTGAGGGCATCAAGTTTAGATTGTAGGATGGCTGGGGTGTTAAGCATGTTCCAGTTTAGGTCGCCTAGCAGCACAAGCTCTGAAGATAGATGGGGGGCAATCAGTTCACATATGGTGTCCAGAGCACAGCTGGGGGCAGAGGGTGGTCTGTAGCAGGCGGCAACGGTGAGAGACTTGTTTTTAGAGAGGTGGATTTTTAAAAGTAGAAGTTCAAATTGTTTGGGTACAGACCTGGATAGTAGGACAGAACTCTGCAGGCTATCTTTGCAGTAGATTGCAACACCGCCTCCTTTGGCAGTTCTATCTTGTCTGAAAATGTTGTAGTTTGGGATTAAAATTTCAGAATTTTTGGTGTTCTTCCTAAACCAGGATTCAGACACAGCTAGAACATCCGGGTTGGCAGAGTGTGCTAAAGCAGTGAATAGAACAAACTTAGGGAGGAGGCTTCTAATGTTAACATGCATGAAACCAAGGCTATTACGGTTACAGAAGTCGTCAAAAGAGAGCGCCTGGGGAATAGGAGTGGAGCTAGGCACTGCAGGGCCTGGATTCACCTCTACATCGCCAGAGGAACAGAGGAGGAGTAGAATAAGGTACGGCTAAAAGCAATAAGAATTGGTCGTCTAGAACATCTGGAACGAAGAGTAAAAGGAGGTTTCTGGGGGCGATAAAATAGCATCAAGGTATAATGTACAGACAAGGGTATGGTAGGATGTGAATACAGTGGAGGTAAACCTAGGTATTGAGTGATGAAGAGAGAGATATTCTCTCTAGAAACATCATTGAAACCAGGAGATGACATTGCATGTGTGGGTGGTGGAACTAATAGGTTGGATAAGGTATAGTGAGCAGGACTAGAGGCTCTACAGTGAAATAAGCCAATAAACACTAACCAGAACAGCAATGGACAAGGCATATTGACATTAAGGAGAGGCATACTTAGTCGAGTGATCAAAAGGGTCCAGTGAGTAGAGGGGTTGGTTGGGGGTCACGGCGAGTTAGACAGCTAGCCAGGCCATCGGTAGCAAGCTAGTATAGGATGGAGGTCTGTTATTAGCCACCTCTTGCGTTCCGTCAGTAGATTAGTGGGGTTCCGTGTGGTATAGGGGATTAATCCAAATCACACAACAACAACAAAAATAAAAACAATAGATATAGTTATAGAGGCCCAAGAAGAAAACATAATAATAATAAAAATAAATAAATTGTCCGATTGTCTATTCAGATAGCAGCCGGTAAGACAGCTAACGGTTAGCAGGCCGCAGATGGGCGTTCAGGTAACGTCGCGACGGAGGAGCCAGCCGGATCTCCTTCGGGTAGATAACGTCGGCAGTCCAGTTGTGAAGGCTCGATTGGGCTCTGCGTTGGCAGTAAAACGGGTCCGGATAGGTGATTGTAGCCCAGGAATGATTGATGGAACTCTTCAGCTGGCTAGCTCCGGAATAATTGATGTTTGCTTCGGAATCGACGATTTTGACGTACTTGATTGCCTGTAGACCCTGACACTTATGTATCGTGCCTGAGCTGTTAAATTGCGACTCCACTTTGTCTCTGTACTGACGTTTTGCCTGTTTGATTGCCTTACGGAGGGATTAACTACACTGTTTTTTAACTACACCATAACTACTGTTTAACTACACCATGTTCCCAGTTACCTTGCCATGGTTAAAATCCCCAGCTAGAATTGTTATTTATTTATTTATTTTATTTAACCTTTATTTAATTAGGCAATACATGGGGCCTCGGGATATGAGGTTTCCAGTTTGCATAAAGTCCAGTGTAATTCTTGGAGGGCCGTGGTGATATCGGCTTGTGGTGGAATATACACGGCTGTGACTATAACCAAAGATAATTCTCTTGGGAGGTAATGCGATCAGTATTTGATTGTGAGTTAACCATGAAACCGACACCAAAACCCTTCTTCTTCCCGGAGAGTTCATTATTCCTGTCTGAGCTATGAACTGAGAACCCAGCTGGCTGTATGGACGGGGACAGTATATCCTGAGAGAGCCGTGATTCCGTGAAATAGAGTATGTTACCCTCCCCGATGTCTCACTGGAAGGAGATCCTCGCCCTGAGCTCATCTACTTCATTGTCCAGAGACTGAACATTAGCGAGTAATATACTTGGAAGTTATTTAGAAGTTATTTCTGGCTGTATGTAATAACACAAAAACCATTCTGGGATAATAATGTAAGAAATAACACTCAAAAAAACTAAATACTGTAAAGTTGCTTAGGAGCTAGAAGCAGATCATGTCTGTCTGTGCCATCTCTGAATTGTTTTCCCCACAAGGTTAGTTATACAAGAATGCGTGTTTGTCCTATATGTTTAACAGTCTGGTAAGCATGCCCTCTGTTCCAAAACTCTGTCCTATCTACTAACTGTACACTTGTTCATTTCCCTTTATGGTTTCCTTTTTATTATTTTCCCAGTATACTACTTCCTGTAGTCCTGGATGATTATAATCAGATGCTTTACTGATGGTGACACAGGGCTAACTCTCCCTGGGCTAGTTAATTGTTTGTCATATGATCAATAGTTCTGGATGATGATTGATTATTGTCAATTCATGATTAGATTATATATGTGTGTCCAGGTGACAGACAGACTGAATCATATTGACAGATGTTTGTACTGTAGATTCTTATTCTATAATGTGTGTGTCTCTGTCTCCAGATAACGGTTATAGACAGTCCGGTAATGTCCCGTCTCTCCACTGTGTGTGTCTCTGTGTCTCTGTCCCCAGGTTACGGTTATGGACAGTCCGGTAATGTCCCATCTCTCCACTGTGTGTGTCTCTGTCCCCAGGTTACGGTTATGGACAGTCCGGTAATGTCCCGTCTCTCCACTGTGTGTGTCTCTGTCCCCAGATAACGGTTATAGACAATCCGGTAATGTCCCGTCTCTCCACTGTGTGTGTCTCTGTCCCCAGATAACGGTTATAGACAATCCGGTAATGTCCCGTCTCTCCACTGTGTGTGTCTCTGTCCCCAGATAACGGTTATGGACAGTCCGGTAATGTCCCGTCTCTCCACTGTATGTGTCTCTGTCCCCAGGTTACGGTTATGGACAGTCCGGTAATGTCCCGTCTCTCCACTGTGTGGGTCATAGTCCACATCCAGGATGAAAACGACAACATCCCCACATTCACCGAGTCCGTCTACCGGATCAGCCTACCGGAACGCGACCGGAACAAGCGCGGTGAACCCATCTATCGGGTGTTTGCGTCCGACCTCGACCTGGACACCAACGGCAACATCACATACAGTATCGTCGGGGGTAACGATGATGAGAAGTTCAGCATTGACCCGCTGACCGCAATGGTGTCGTCACACAAGATGGTCACGGCAGGAAGCTACGACATCATCACCGTAAGTGTCCCTTGTCTGTAGCATCCCTTTGTCAAAATCTACTTGCGGGCCAGAAAAAGGGCAGTTATTTGAAAATATATAGATCCATTATAATGTTTTATATATTTAACAACAGGCAAGTCAGTTTAGAACAAATTCTTATTTACAATGACACCTACCCCAGCCGACACTGGACCAATGGTGCGCCGCCAAATGGAGCTCCCAATCACGGCAGGTTGTGATGCAGTCTGGAATCGAACAAGGACTGTAGCACTGAGATGTAGTGCCTTAGACCGCTGCGCCACTCAGGAGACCAACACACCTACTCATTAAAGGGTTTTGTCATATTTTTACTAATTTCTCATTTCTACTAATACATATGGAATCAGGTAGTAACCAAAAAAGTGTAAAACAAATCAAAATATATTATATTTAAGATTCGTCAAAGTAGCCAATCTTTGCCTTGATGACAGCTTTGCACACTCTTGGGATTCTCTCAACCAGCTTCACCTGGAATGGTCGCGCTTGAAGGAGTTCCCACATATGCTGAGCACTTGTTGGCTGCTTTTCCTTCACTCTGCATTCCAACTCATCCCAAACCATCTCAATTGGGTTGAAGTTGGGTGATTGTGGAGGCCAGGTCATCTGATGCTTCTGATCACTCTCCTTCTTGGTCAAATAGCCCTTATACAGCCTGGAGGTGTGTTGATTCATTGTCCTGTTGAAAACCAAATGGTACTTTCACGTTGGACTAGTAACCGAAAGGTTGCAAGTTCGAATCCCCGAGCTGACAAGGTAAAAATCTGTTGTTCTGTCACTGAACAAGGCAGTTAATACCACTGTTCCTAGGCTGTCAATGAAAATAAGAATTTGTTCTTAACTGATTTTTTTTTTTTAAGTGCAAACCAGATGCGTTGGTATATCACTGCAGATTGTAGCCATTCTGGTTAAGTATGCCTTGAATTTAAAAAAAATCACTGAAAGTGTCACCACCAAATCACCTCCTCCTCCATGCTTCACGATGGGAACTACACATCCAGCGATCATCCGTTCACCTACTCTGCGTCTCACAAAGACACGGCGGTTGGAACCAATAATCTCAAATTTAAACTCATTAGACCCAAAGGACAGATTCCACCGGTCTAATGTCCATTGCTCGTGTTTCTTGACCCAAGCAAGTCTCTTCTTCTTATTGGTGTCCTTTAGTAGTGGTTTCTCTGCAGCAATTCAACCATGAAGGCCTGATTCACACAGTCTCTGGAAAGTGGATGTTGAGATGTGTCTGTTCCTTGAACTCTGTGAAGCATTTATTTAGGCTGCAATTTCTGAGGCTTGTAACTCTAATGAACTTATCCCCTGCAGCAGAGGTAACTCTGGGTCCTCCTATCCTGTGGCGGTCCTCATGAGAGCCAGTTTTATCATAGCGCTTGATAGTTTTTTCGACTGCACTTGAAGAAACTTTCAAAGTTCTTGAAATGTTCCGTATTGACTGACCTTCATGTCTTAAAAGTAACGATGGATTGTCGTTACTCTTTGCTTATTTCAGCTGTTCTTGCCATAATATGGACTTGGCCTTTTACCAAATAGGGCTATCTTCTGTAACTGATTGGCTCAAACGCTTTAAGAAGGAAAGAAATTCCACAAATTAGCTTTTAACAAGGCATTCCAGGTGACTACCTCATGAAGCTGGTTGAGAGAATGCCAAGAGTGTGCAAAGCTGTCATCAAGGCAAAGGGTGGCTCCTTTGAAGAATCTCAAATATAAAATATATTTTGATTTGACACTTTTTTGGTTAATACATGATTCCATGTGTTATTTGAAAGTAGAAAATTGTAAAAATATAGAAAAACCCTGTAATGAGTAGGTGTGTCCAGACTTTTGACTGGTACTGTGTATATATATATATCTCTGTTATAATTTATATAAATGTATAGGTCCGGGATGCTGGCCTTCTAGGCAGAGTGCCTCTGTCCAGTGTCTGTGTTCTTTTGCCCATCTTAATATTTTCTTCTTATTGGCCAGTCTGAGATATGGCTTTTTCTTTCCGTTCTTTACAATGTACGGAAAACCTAGAAGGTCAGCATCCCAGAGTCACCTCCCCACTGTTGACGTTGAGACTGGTGTTTTACGGGTACTATTTAATGAAGCTGCCAGTTGAGGACTTGTGAGGCGTCTGTTTTTCAAACTAGACAATCTAATGTACTTGTCCTCTTGCTCAGTTGTGCACTGGGGCCTCCAACTCTTCATTCTATATTGGTTTGAGACAGTTTGCGCTGTTCTGTGAAGGGAGTAGTACACAGCGTTGTACGAGATCTTCAGTTTCTTGACAATTTCTCACATGGAATAGCCTTCATTTCTCAGAACAAGAATAGACTGACGAGTTGCAGAAGAAAGTTCTTTGTTTCTGGCCATATTGAGCCTGTAATCAAACCCACAAATGCTGATGCTCCAGATTCTCAATTAGTCTAAAGAAGGCCAATTTTATTGCTTCTTTAATCAGGACAACAGTTTTCATCTGTGCTAACATAATTGCAGAAGGGTTTTCTAATGATCAATTAGCCTTTTAAAATGATAAACTTTATATTAGCTAACACAACGTTCCATTGGAACACAGGAGTGATGGTTGCTGATAATGGGCCTCTGTACTTCTATGTAGATATTCCATTAAACAAACCTGCCGTTTCCAGCTACAATAGTAATTTACAACATTAACAATGTCTACACTGTATTTCTGATAAATTTGATGTTATTTTAATGGACACAAAAAAAGTGTTTTTCTTTCAAAATCAAGAACATTTCTAAGTGACCCCAAACAGTAGTGTAGGTCCATAATCATTTATATAAACATATAGGTCCGTTATCATTTATATAAATATATATGTCCGTTATCATTTTGGCATACTTTCTATCTAGTTTTAGATGTTCAAGAGTGGCCAGGTGTTTTTCCTCTTTTCTACCCTTCCCCCTGATATAAGATGAATGCACTGAGTCGCTCACCCCTGATACCTGATATAAGATGAATGCACTGAGTCGCTCACCCCTGATACCTGATATAAGATGAATGCACTGAGTCGCTCACCCCTGATACCTGATATAAGATGAATGCACTGAGTCGCTCACCCCTGATACCTGATATAAGATGAATGCACTGAGTCGCTCACCCCTGATACCTGATATAAGATGAATGCACTGAGTCGCTCACCCTGATACCTGATATAAGATGAATGCACTGAGTCGCTCACCCCTAAAACCTGATATAAGATGAATGCACTGAGTCGCTCACCCCTAAAACCTGATATAAGATGAATGCACTGAGTCGCTCACCCCTGATACCTGATATAAGATGAATGCACTGAGTCGCTCACCCCTGATACCTGATATAAGATGAATGCACTGAGTCGCTCACCCCTGATACCTGATATAAGATGAATGCACTGAGTCGCTCACCCCTAAAACCTGATATAAGATGAATGCACTGAGTCGTTCACCCCTGATACCCGATATAAGATGAAGGCACTGAGTCGCTCACCCCTGATACCTGATATAAGATGAATATAGGTGTAGGTGTTAGCAACATGGAGGTGGCTCAGCTCTACCTAGCCTTCCAATAGGCTCTGCTCTACCTAGCCTTCCAATAGGCTCAGCTCTACCTAGCCTTCCAATAGGCTCTGCTCTACCTAGCCTTCCAATAGGCTCAGCTCTACCTAGCCTTCCAATAGGCTCTGCTCTACCTAGCCTTTCAATAGGCTCTGCTCTACCTAGCCTTCCAATAGGCTCAGCTCTACCTAGCCTTCCAATAGGCTCTGCTCTACCTAGCCTTCCAATAGGCTCTGCTCTACCTAGCCTTCCAATAGGCTCCGCTCTACCTAGCCTTCCAATAGGCTCCACTCTACCTAGCCTTCCAATAGGCTCCGCTCTACCTAGCCTTCCAATAGGCTCCGCTCTACCTAGCCTTCCAATAGGCTCCACTCTACCTAGCCTTCCAATAGGCTCCACTCTACCTAGCCTTCCAATAGGCTCCACTCAACCTATCTTTCCAATAGGCTCCACTCAACCTATCTTTCCAATAGGCTCCACTCAACCTATCTTTCTAATAGGCTCCACTCAACCTATCTTTCCAATAGCTTCTGCCATGTTGCTGAGACCTGTCTGGTAACATGAGATCAGCAATGACTGAAGGATTGGAGGGTCTGTCTGTCTCTCTGTCTCTGTCTCTGTCTCTGTCTCACTCTCTCTGTTTATCTCTCTCCCTTTCTCTCTGTCTCTGTCCCTTTCTCACTCACTCTCTCTCTTTCTCTCTCTTTTTCTCTCTCTCGCTCGCTCTCACCCTCTCTCGCTCTCTCTCGCCCTCTCTCTCTCCTCTCTCTCTCTCTCTCTCTCTCTCTCTCGCTCTCCAGATAAAGGCCCTAGACGGTGGAAGCCCTCCTCTATGGTCTACAGTAAAGCTCCATATGGTGTGGGTTCGTAAGCCTGTTCCCTCTCTGCTGCCGCTGGTGTTCTCCCAGCGCTACTACAACTTCTCCGTCTCTGAGGCCACAGCTGTAGGTCAGCCTGTAGGACTGGTGTCTGTACGACAGACGGACACACCGCTCTGGTTTGACATCATAGGTGAGGAGAGGTGAGGGGTGTGGTGATGGTGGTGATGGTGGTGATGGTGGTGATGGTGGTAGTGGTGGTGGTGATGGTGGTGGTGGTGGTGATGGTGGTGGTAATGATGGTGGTGATGGTGGTGGTGATGATGTTGGTGGTGGTGGTAATGATGATGGTGGTGATGGTGGGGGTGGTAATGATGGTGGTGGTGGTGCTGGTGGTGATGGTTGTTGTGATGGTTGTGGTGGTGGTGGTGGTAGTAGTGGTGGTGGTAGTGGTGGTGGTAGTAGTAGTGGTGGTGGTGGTTGTGGTGGTGGTGGTGGTAGTAGTGGTGGTGGTAGTGGTGGTGGTAGTAGTGGTGGTAGTAGTAGTGGTGGTGGTGGTTGTGGTGGTGGTGGTGGTGGTAGCAGTGGTGGTGGTTGTGGTGGTGGTAGTGATGGTAGTGGTGGTGGTTGTGGTGGTGGTGGTGGTAGTAGTGGTGGTGGTAGCGGTGGTAGTAGTGGTGGTGGTAGCAGTGGTGGTGGTTGTGGTGGTGGTAGTGATGGTAGTGGTGGTGGTTGTGGTGGTGGTGGTGGTGGTAGTAGTGGTGGTGGTAGTAGTGGTGGTGGTAGTGGTGGTGGTGGTGGTGGTAGTAGTGGTGGTGGTGGTGGTGGTAGTAGTGGTGGTGATAGTGATGGTAGTGGTGGTGGTAGTAGTGGTGGTGGTGGTGGTGGTAGTAGTGGTGGTGATAGTGATGGTAGTGGTGGTGGTAGTAGTGGTGGTGGTGGTGGTGGTAGTAGTGGTGGTGATAGTGATGGTAGTGGTGGTGGTAGTAGTGGTGGTGGTGGTGGTGGTAGTAGTGGTGGTGGTAGTGATGGTAGTGGTGGTGGTTGTGGTGGTGGTGGTGGTGGTAGTAGTGGTGGTGATAGTGTGAGTCCTTGGTTGTGTGATGCATTATGGTATAAATGTTGAATGACTTTCTCTCCCCCATCCCCCTTCTGTCTCCCCCTTCCCTCCTCCCCTACCCCTTTCTAAAGGAGGGAGGGTAGCCAGGGAGGTATTCTATATGCCTAAATACATCTGTGGGAGGAACTGCTCATCTGAAGCAGGTACAGTATGACAACAAACTACACATTTTCACTTTACTTCCTGGTTCTGGTCAGCTGACATGGGTACAGTAACAGAACAATTTAGTACCAATCCCAAATTCGACACCATGAGATAATCTCTAGAATCCTTCTCTTTATGACTTCCATCCCTCAGCTTTAGACCAAAAAAAAAAAAAACATTGTTGTTTTTCAAAAACACAGACTGCAGTTTTAACGTCCGATTGTCTATCTGTCAGTATTCAAACTGGCTATGAACAAGGAGAAAATAGACCCTCAGTAATCAAACTGGCTATAAACAAGGAGAAAATATACTCTCAGTAATCAAACAGACTGACACAAGACAGGAAATCTTCTCTCAATCGTCTTTCCCAGTGCTCACAGTAGACAGGCTAACACCAGTCAGACAGACGGTCACCAGACAGCCAATAAAGTCTCAGTATTATGATGGTCACCAGACAACCAATAGAATCTCAGTATTATGACGGTCACCAGACAGCCAATAGAGTCTCAGTATTATGATGATCAGCAGACAGCCAATAGAATCTCAGTATTATGACGGTCACCAGACAGCCAATCGAGTCTCAGTATTATGATGATCAGCAGAC
>NC_056461.1:49847068-49854568 GCF_018296145.1 Oncorhynchus tshawytscha | reverse complement strand
CTCTCCCTCCCTCCCTCCCTCCCTAGGACCCTCCCTCCTTCTGACCATCATGGTATGATGTCCCTCTCCTGTTCTCCTATCTTCTCCTCTCACATGTTCTCTACCCTCTCTCTCTTTTCCCTGTCTTTCTGCCTCCTCTCCCTCCCTCCTCTCCCTCCCTCTCTCTCTCCCTCCCTCCTCCTTCCCTCCCTCCCTCCCTCCCTCCCTCCCTCCTCTCTCCCCCTCTCCCTCCCTCCCTCCTTCTTTCCCCCCTCCCTCCCTCCCCCTCCCTCCCTCCCTCCCTCTCCCCTCCCTCCCTCCCTCCCTCCCTCCCTCCCTCCCTCCCTCCCTCCCTCCCTCCCTCCCTCCTTCTCTCCCTACCCCTGGACTCCCTAGGACCCCTCCCTCCTTCTTTACCCTCTCCCTCCCTCCTTCCCTCCCTCCCTCCTTCTCTACCCTCCCTCCCTCCCTCCCTCCCTCCTTCTCTACCCCTCTCCCTCCCCTCCCTCCCTCCTTCTCCCCCTCCCTCCCTCCCTCCCTCCCTCCCTCCCCCTCTCCCTCCCTCCCCTCCTTCTTCCCCCTCTCCCTCCTCCCTCCCTCCTTCTTCTCCCCCCTCTCTCCCCTCTCCCTCCCCTCCCTCCCTCCCTCCTTCTCTACCCCTCTCCCTCCCTCCCTCCTTCTCTACCCCTCTCCCTCCCTCCCTCCTTCTTTACCCCCTCCTCCCTCCCTCCCTCCCTCCCTCCCTCCCTCCCTCCCTCCCTCCCTCCCTCCCTCCTCCCTCCCTACCCCTCCTCCTCCCTCCCTCCCTCCCTCTCCTCCCTCCCTCCCTCCCCTCCCTCCCTCTCCCTCCTCTCCTCCTTCTTTACCCCTCTCCCTCCCTCCCCCCCTTTCCTCCCTCCTCCCTCCCCTCCCTCCCTCCCTCCCTCCCTCCCTCCTTCTCTACCCCTACTCCCCTCCCCTCCCTCCTTCTCACCCCCTCCTCCCTCCCTCCCTCTTTACTCCCTCCTCCCTCCCCTCCCTCCCCTCTGCCCCTCTCCCTCCCTCCCTCCTTCTCTCTACCCCTCTACCTCCCTCCCTTTCCTTCTTTACCCCCTCTCCCCTCCCCTCCCTCCCTCCCTCCCTCCCTCCTCCCTCTCCTCCCTCCCTCCCCTCCCTCCCCCCTCCCTCCCTCCTTCTCTACTCTCCCTCTCCCTCCCTCCTTCTCTACCCCCCCTCCCTCCCTCCCTCCCTCCTCCCCTCCCTCCCTCATTCTCCCTCCCTCCCTCCCTCCCTCCCCTCCCTCCCTCCCTCCCTCCCTCCCTCCCTCCCTCCCTCCCTCCCTCCCTCCCTCCCTCTCCCTCCCTCCCTCCCTCCTCCCTCCTTCTTTACCCCTCTCCCTCCCCCTCCCTCCCTCCTTCTCTACCTCTCTCCCTCCCTCCCTCCCTCCTTCTCTACCCCTCTCCCTCCCTCCCTCCCTCCTTCTCTACCCCTCTCCTCCCTCCCTCCTACCCTACCCCCTCCTTCCTCCCTCCCCTCCTTCTTTGCCTCCCCATCCTTCCCCTCCCTCCTTCCTCCTCCCCTCTCCCTCCCTCCCTCCTTCTTTGCTCTCCTCTCCTCCCTCCCTCCCTCCCTTCTCCTCCCTCCCTCCCTCCCTCCCTCCTCTCCCTCCCTCCCTCCTTCTCTACTCCCTCTCCCTCCCTCCCTCCTTCTTTACCCCTCTCCCTCCCTCCTCCTCCTCTCCTTCTCTACCCCTCTCCCTCCCTCCCTCCCTCCTTCTCACCCCTCTCCCTCCCTCCCTCCTTCTCTACCCCTCTCCTCCTCCCTCCTTCTTTTACCCCTCTCCCTCCTTCCCTCCCTCCTTCCTTTACCCCTCTCCCTCCCTCCACTCCCTCCCTCCCTCCCTCCTTCTCTACCCTCTCCCTCCCTCCTCCCTCTCTCCCTCTCCCTCCCTCCCCTCCTCCCCTCCCTCACTCTTCCCCTACTCCCCTTCCCTCCTCCTTCTTTCTCTCTCTCCCTCCCTCCGTCCCTCTCCCCTTCTCTCCCCCTCCCTCTCCCCTCCCTCCCCTCCCTCCCTCCCTCCCTCCCTCCCTCCCTCCCTCCCTCCTTCTCCCCACCCCTCTCCCTCCCTCCCTCCCTCCTTCTCCACCCCTCTCCCTCCTCCCTCCTTCTCTGCCCCTCTCCTCCTCCTCCCTCCTTCCCTCCCTGCTTCCCTCCCTCCTTCTCTCCCCCTCTCCCTCCTCCCTCCTCCTCCTTCTCTACCCCTCTTCCCTCTTCTCTCCCCTTTCCCTCCCTCCCTCCTACCTCTCCTCCCTCCCCTCCTCCCTCCCTCCTCTCTACCCTCCCCTCCTCCTCCTCCCTCCTCTCCCTCCCTCCCCTCACCTCTCCCTCCCTCCCTCCTTCTCTACCCCCTCTCCCTCCCTCCTCCTCCCTCTCTGCCCTCCCTCTCCCTCCCTCCCTCCTCCCTCCCTCCTCTGCTCTCCCTCCCCTTCCTCCCTCCTTCTCTGCCTCTCTCTCTCCCTCCCTCCTCCTGCCCTCCCCTCTCCTCCCCTCCCTCTCTCCCCTCCTCTCCCTCCTCTCCTCTCTCCTTCTCCCTCTCTCCCTCCCTCCCTCCCTCCTCCTCCCTCTCTCCTCCTCCCTCCCTCCCTCCCTCTCCCTTTACTCTCTCGCCTCTCCCTCCCGTCGCTCCTCCCTGCCCTCCCTCCTCTCCCTCCCTCCCTCTCCCTTCTTCTCTCTCCTCTCCTCTCCTCCCTCTGTCTCCTCCCTCTTCCCTCTCCCTCCTCTCCTCCCTCCCTCCTCCCTCCCTCTACCCCTCCCTCCCTCCTCTCTTTTCCCCTCTCCTCCCTCCTCTCCTCCCTCTCCCTCCCTCCCTCCTCTCTCCCTCCCTCCCTCCCTCCTTCTCTGCTCTCCCTCCCTCCCTCTTCCTGCCCTCCCTCTCCCTCCCTCCCTCCTCCCTCCCTCCTCCCTCCCTCCCCCTCCCTCCCTCCCTCCCTCCCTCCCCTCTCCCTCCCTCCCTTCCCTCCCTCTCCTCCCCTCTCCTTCCCTGCCCTCTCCCTCCCTCCTCCCTCCTGCTCCCTCCCTCCTCCCTCCCTCCCTCCTCCTCCCCTCCTCCCTCCTCCCTCCTCCTCCCTCCTCTCCCCCTCCCTCCCTCCCTCCCCTCCTTCTCTCCCTCCCCTCCCTCCTCCCTCTCCCCTCCCTCCTCTCCTCCCCCTCCCTCCCTCCCCTCCCTCTTTCCCTCCCTCCCCTCCCTCCCTCCCTCCCCTCCTTCTCTACCCCTCTCCCCTCCCTCCCTCCCTCCTCTCCCCCTCCTCCTCTCCCTCCCTGCCCTCCCTCCCTCCCTCCCTCCCTCCTCCCTCCTCCCTTCTCTCCCTCCCTCCCTCCCTCCCTCCTCTCTCCTCCCTCCTCCTCCCTCCCTCCCTCCCTCCTCTCCTCTCCTCCCCTCTCCCTCCTCTCCCTCCCTCCTCTCCCTCCCCCTCCCTCCTCCCTCCTCTCTCCCTCCCTCCTCCCTCCCTCCCTCTCTCCCCCTCCCTCCCTCCCTCCTCCTCTCTCCCTCCTCCCTCCCTCCTCCTCCCTCCCTTCTCTACCCCTCTCCCCCTCCTCCTCCTTCTCTGCTCCTCTCCTCCCTCCTCTCCTCTCCCTCTCTCCCTCTCCTCCCTCCTCTCCCTCCTTCTCTACCCCTCCCTCCCTCCTCTCTCTTCTCCTCTCCCTCCCTCCTCCCTCCTTCTTGCCTCTCTCCCTCCCTCCCTCCCTCCCTCCTCCTCTCCCTCCCTCCCTCCCTCCCTCCCTCCCTCCCTCCCTCTCTCCTCTCTCCCCTCTCCCTCCCTCCCTCCTCCTCCCTCCTCTCCTCCTCCCCCTCTCCTCTCCTCCCTCCCTCCTCCTCTCCCTCTCCTCCCTCCTCCCTCCCTCCTCTCCTCCCCTCCTCCCTCCCTCCCTCCCTCCCTCCTCCTCCCTCCCTCTCTCCTCTCCTCCCTCCTTCTCTGCCCCTCTCCCTCCCTCCCTCCCTCCCTCCTCTCTCTCCCTCCTCTCCCTCCCTCCCTCCCTCCCTTCTCTACCCCTCTCCCTCCCCTCCTCCCTCCTCCTCTCCCTCTCCCTCCCTCCTCCTTCTCTCCTCTCCCTCCCTCCTCCTCTCTCTCCTCTCCCTCCCTCCCTCCCTCCTTCTCTACCCCTCTCCCTCCCTCCCTCCTTCTCTACCCCTCTCCCTCCCTCCCTCCCTCCTTCTCTCCCCTCTCCCTCCCCTCCCTCCCCCTCCCTCCCTCCCTCCCTCCCCTCCTCTCCTCCTCTCCCTCCCCTCCCTCCTCTCCCTCCCTCCTCCTCCCCTCCCCTCCCTGCCTCCCTCCTTCCTTCCTCTCCCTCTCCCTCCCTCCTCCTCCTCCCTCCCTCTCCCTCCCTCCCTCCCTCTCCTCCCTCCCTCCCTCCTCCCTCCCTCCCCTCTCCCTCCCTCCCTCCTTCTCCCTCTCCCTCCCTCCCTCCCTCCCTCCTCCTCTCCTCCCTCCTCCCTCCTCTCCCTCCTCCCTCCTCCTCCCCTCTCCCTCCCTCCCCTCCCTCCCTCCCTTCTCTCCCCCTCCCCTCCCTCCCCTCCCTCCCTTCTCCCTCTCCCTCTCCCTCCCTCCCTCCCTCCCTCCCTCCTCTCCCTCCCTCTCCTCCCTCTCCCTCCTCTCCCTCTCTCCCTCCCTCCTCTCCCTCCCTCCTCCCTCCCTCCTCTCTCCCTCTCCCTCCCTCCCTCCTCTCTCTCCTCTCCCCTCCCTCTCCTCCCTCTCTCCCTCCCTCCCTCCTCCCTCCTCTCCCTCCCTCCCTCCCTCCTCTCTCCCCCTCTCCCTCCCTCCTCTCCTCTCTCTCCCTCTCCCTCCTCTCCCTCTCCTCCTCCCTCCTCTCTCCCTCCTCCCTCCTCTCCCTCCCTCCCTCCCTCCCTCCTCTCCCTCCCCTCCCTCCCTCTCCTCCTCCCTCCCTCTCCTCCCTCCCTCCCTTCTCTCCCCCTCTCCCTCCTCTCCCTCCTCTCCTTCTCTCCCCTCTCCCTCCTCCCTCCTCCCTCTCTCCCTCTCCCTCCCTCCTCCCTCCCTCCCTCCTCCCTCCCTCCCTCCTCTCCTCTCCTCTCCCCTCCCTCCCTCCTCCCTCTCTCCTCCCTCCCTCCCTTCTCTCCCTCTCCCTCCCTCCCTCCCTCCCTCCCTCCCTCTCCCTCCCCTCCCTCCCCTCCCTCCTCTCCCCTCCTCTCTCCTCCTCTCCCCTCCCCTCCCTCCCTCCCTCCCTCTCTCCTCTCCTCCCTCCCCTCCCTCCCTCTCCCTCCCCTCTCCCTCCTCTCCTCCCTCCTCCCTCCCTCTCCTCCCTCTCCCTCCTCCCTCCCTCCCTCCCTCCCTCCCTCCCTCCTCTCTCCTCTCCTCTCCTCCCTCCTCTCTCCTCCCTCTCCCTCTCCCTCCTCTCCTCCTTCTCCCTCCCCCTCTCCTCTCCTCTCCCTCCTCTCCCTCCCCCTCTCCCTCTCTCCCTCCCTCCCTCCCTCCTCTCCCTCTCCTCCTCCCTCCCTCTCCTCCCTCCTCTCTCCCTCTCCTCCCTCCCTCCCTCCTCCCTCCCTCCTCTCCCTCCCTCCTCTCTCCCTCCCTCCCTCCCTCCCTCTCCTTCTCTCCCTCTCCTCCCTCCCTCCCTCCTCCCTCCTCTCCCTCCCCCTCCTCCCTCCCTCCCTCCCTCCCTCCCTCCCTCCTCCCTCCCCCTCCCTCCTCTCTCTACCCCTCTCCCTCCCTCCTCCCTCCTTCTCTACTCCCTCTCCCTCCCTCCCCTCCTTCTCTACCCCCTCTCCCTCCCTCTCCTCCCTCCCTCCCTCCCTCTACCCTCTCTCCCTCCCTCTCTCCTCTCTCCCTCCCTCCCTCCCTCTCCCTCCCTCCCTCTCCTCCCTCCCCTCCCTTCTCTCCCTCTCCTCCTCTCCCTCCCTCCCTCCCTCTCTCCCTCCCTCCTCCCTCCCTCCCTCTCCTCCCTCTCCCTCCCTCCCTCCCTCCCTCTCCCCCTCCCTCCCTCCTCTCCTCTCTCTCCTCCCTCCCTCCCTCCCTCCTCCCTCCCCCTCCCTCCCTCCCTCCCCTCCCTCCCTCCCTCCCCTCCCCTCCCTCCTCCTCCCTCCCCCCCTCCTTCTCTACCCCTCTCCCTCCCTCCCTCCTTCTCTACCCCTCTCCCTCCCTCCCTCCTCCCTCCTTCTCTGCCCCCTCTCCCTCCCTCCCTCCCTCCTCCTTCTCTACCCTCTCCCTCCCTCCTCCCTCCCTCCTCTCTCCCTCTCTCCCTCCCTCCACTCCTCTCCCTCCCCTCCTCCCTCCCTCCCTCCTTCTTTACCCCTCTCCTCCCTCCCTCCCTCCTTCTCTCCCCTCTCCCTCCCCTCCCTCCCTCCTCTTCTCTCCCCTCTCCCTCCCTCCCTCCTTCTCTACCCCCTCTCCCTCCCTCCCTCCTCCTCTCTCCCTCTCCCTCCTCTCCCTCCTCCCTTCTCCCCTCCTCCCTCCCTCCCTCCCTCCCTCCTTCCCCTCTCCCTCCCTCCTCCTCCCCTCCTTCTCTACTCCTCCCTCCCTCCCTCCCTCCCTCCTTCTCTACCCCTCTCCCTCCCTCCCTCCTTCTCTACCCCTCTCTCCCTCCCTCCCTCCCTCCCTCCCTCCCTCCTCCCTCCCTCCCTCCCTCTCCTCCCCTCTCCCTCCCTCCCCTCTCCCTCCCTCCCTCCCCTCCTCTCCCCTCTCCCTCCCTCCCTCCTTCTTTACCCCTCTCCTCCCTCCCTCCCTCCCTCCCTCCCTCCCTCCCCTCCTCCCTCCCTCCCTCCCTCCCTCCCTCTCTCTCTACCCCTCTCCCTCCCTCCCTCCTTCTCTACCCCTCTCCCTCCACTCCTCCTTCTTTCCCCCTCTCCCTCCTCCCTCCCTCCCTCCTTCTCTACCCCTCTCCCTCCCTCCCTCCCTTCTCACTACTCTCTCTCCCTCCCTCCCTCCTTCTCTACCCCTCTCCCTCCCTCCCTCCTCCCTCTCTCACTCCCTCCCTCCCTCCCTCCCTCCCTTCTTTACCTCTACCCTCCCTCCCTCCCTCCTTCTCTACCCCTCTCCCTCCCTCCCTCCCTCCCTCCCTCCCTACCCCTCTCCCTCCTCCCTCCCTCCCTACCCTCCTCCCTCCCTCCTCCCTCCCTCCCTCCCTCCCTCCCTCTCTCCCTCCCTCCCTCCCTCTCCTTCTCTACCCCCTCCCTCCCTCCTCCTTCTTTGCCCCTCTCCTCCCTCCCTCCCTCCTTCTCTACCCCCTCTCTCCCTCCCTCCCTCCTTCTCTACCCCCTCTCCCTCCCTCCCTCCTTCTCTGCCCCTCTCCCTCCCTCCCTCCCTCCTTCTCTACCCCTCTCCCTCCCTCCCTCCCTCCCTCCTCCCTCCCTCCCTCCCTCCCTCCACTCCCCCTCCCTCCCTCCTTCTCTACCCCTCTCCCTCCCTCCCTCCCTCCCTCCCTCCTCCCTCCCTCCCTCCTCCCTCCCTCCCTCCCTCCCTCCCTCTCTCCTCCCTCCCTCCCTCCCTCCCTCCCTCCCCTCCCTCCTTCCCTCCCTCTCTCCTCTCCCTC